>NC_084510.1:27784770-28084770 GCF_024500385.1 Phyllopteryx taeniolatus
CGGAGGAGATAACGAAGGAGCGAGAGAGCGTCCTGTGTTCAGTGCGTCTCCATGGGCAGAAAGTTGTTAATAGGATTTATGTGTACAGCCATCTGCTGTGCAGAAACACGTCAACGGGTAAGACCACGAAAGCCTGGCGACGGGGAGAACGGACGGACAGACGGGTGGAGGGAGGACACGTTTGTTTATCACGGGCAGCACGTAGCCCTAGCGGTTAGCCCGTCTGCCTCACAGTTCTGAGGTTCGGGGTTCGAATCTGGACTCCAGCGTGTGTGGGACGTGGCATGTATGCAGGGTCTCAGTCAGTGGTGTCAAACATACGGCCCGCGGGCCAAAACCCACCCGCTTAGGGAGTACAATCCGTGAATTTGAAAGTGGAAAAATACCGAGGACATTGTGGCGGTGGGGACTCAGATGCGTTTTAAAATTATTGTACTCATGTAGAAAATAAAATGATGATAATTACTAGGTCTTCATAAATTGGTTGAATTTTAAAGAGCAACTCTATATTTTATAATACCTGTGACTTAAAGTTTTGTCCCTTAAAATACAATCAGTTATCGTGCACACATTGTAGATGAGAAACTGATGCCAAATTTTCTCTGGAAGTCTGAGGTTGTTTTGTAAAAATGATCAAAATAAGTGTGAATGGTTCCTCGTCCATATGTGCGCCACGAGTGGCTGGCAACCAATCCAAGTCGAGTCAGTACTGTGCAGTGGAAATGCAGACAAAATGGACATTTACCTTAGCGGACGCTTGTGTGGATGACAGACGATTTCCCTCCTCCAGATCGCTGTTGTGAGGATGGATTACAAACAGGTTAGTGTAATAACAAGCGCAAGGAGTTCTTTTTTTTTTTGTTCATTTTTCATTAACTGATTCAAGTGGAAAATAATCTTACATAAATCATTTATTACATTTTCCATTAATTAATTCAATTGTGAAATGCCATCCTACATAATTATATTGAATGGATTCAAAAATGATTTTATGTACTCCATCCATACTTATAAATTATTTCATGGTATTTTTATCACTTTCTAACATTATTGAATGCTATTTGAAATTATATTAAAAAAGACATTTAATGGCATTTTCATCCATTCATGAAATGTGAAACGTAACCTTGAACAATCATTTATTGAACCTATTCGGTTTTATTTTAATTTTATTTGTTATTATTATCTGTGCACAGCACTTTGTTTTCAGGTGTTGCTTCTATTTAAAGTGCTCTATGAATAAAGTTGTGTATTTTTTACGATGACCGAATGATATTTATTATTTTATTTATTTCATGTCTTGTTTTGCAATTAAATGGTATTATTTACTGAGTTATTTATTTGATTAGTGGCATTTTATTTCATGACACTGCAATGAAAGGTGACATTAAAAGGCTTGTGCAATCTAACATGAAATAAAATTAAGTCTGCCTCTTTCACCCGTCAAAGAGTTGACGTAATTAGCAGGTTCTGGCTTGGCCCATGCACCAAATAACTGTGTCCTACTATTTACCGTTTCACTTAACGTCACCATCTACAAATTGTATGTTTTGTTTTTTTTGTACACAAAAGTGAGTCTCCTCATCTGTGGCCTTGTGTGAAACTGGAGCAGGTTTTGTAAATGGAGTTTTTGCGTGGCAGCGACAGGAAAAGATTTGCCGCTTATCGGTTTAACACCACTTGGCGAGTTGTTTTGGAAAGTGGTGTGGCGTAATTACCGCTGAAGGGGGATTAAAAAAACAAAAAAAAACAAACGATGGATGAAGTGAGGTTGGATGGGCTCATAAAAGATGGGTACAATGTGAGAAATAATTATCTGATCGCACGATGAGCCGGCACGGTGACCGACTACTTAGAGCGTCTGCCTCACAGCTCTGAGGACTGGGGTTGAAATCCCGGCCCCGCCTGTGTGGCGTTTGCATGTTCTCCCCGTTCTCCGGTTTCCTCCCACATGCCAAAAACATGCGTGGTAGGTTGAGTGAAGACTCTAAATTATCCGTTAAGTGTGAACGCGAGTGCGACTGGTTGTTTGTTTCTATGTGCCCTGCGATTGGCTGGCGTGCAGTTCAGGGTGTGCCCCGCCTCCCGCCCGAAGATAGCTGGGATAGGCTCCAGCACTCCCGCCGACCCTAGTGAGGAGAAGCGGTAAAGAAAATGGATGGATGGATTCCATGATGAAATATGTAAGTTTGCAGTATGTAACCTACTGTTTTTTGGTTTTTTCTGTCCTTCTCCATTGGAACAATGGCGCAAATAGTTTCACTTTCTCCCAAGCCTTTTAAGTTGATTTATGATTTTTTTTTTAGATCTTCACTGACAAACTTAAGGCTCCAAATGTGCATTCTTGAGCAGAGGGGACTTTGAGATTTCAGTCCATTACGCAGCAGTATGTTAGCAACTGTTTTCTTGGTGACTATTTGCCTTCAGGTCACTAAACATCCTGCTGGGTAAAATAAACCAAACATCCTGCTGTACTTACCCTTACCTTTCTCATGATCACATTCACGCTACGAAGCAAAGATCTTGCGTTGAACGCCACACCGAGAGCAACTGATGGTCATTTTGTTTGTCTTTCACTCTGGAATAATGGCGCCAATAGTTCTATCGTCAAGATAGTCGCTTTCTGGTTGAGATGTTCAATGGCAAACTTAAGGTGGACTTGCCCTGTACATGTGGGAACCTCGCAGGCACTGAAAAATCTAAGTCTATTACATACATATATTACATACATATATTGTGTTTTTTCCAGACATCATAGACATATATTCTGCCTATTACCATAATTAATGAACAACTATAAAATTGAACCCTGTTGAACTTACGAATTCAGTAGGGGAACAAACAATATTCTCCCCAACTACCTGCGAAGAAATATGAGTATTTAATATTGACGTACCTGTCATGTGTCCAGGCCTCCCTCGCCGCGTGACGCTGGACCGACATGGCCGACGTTCAAGGAGCCAAAATGGACACCGGTATAACTTTTACACACTAAGTACTGCAAAGCTCCAGGGTACACATTCACAGGGGAGTCACATGACCTGGCCTCACCCCACCCCCACCCGCAAGACGATGGCAGAAAAGCGGCATCCCGCGTCTGGATTACGCTAATCAGCCACTCGCCATCTGCAAGCACGAGCAGCATTTGCTAAATGGGAAAAGAACAAAATACAATTGTTGCTCTTGGAAGATGTTGTGAGGCATGTAGAGCAGTTGCGACAGCAGGGAGCGCTGTTCAGACACTTACGCCTGCCACTACATATTGTTCAGTAGTGTATATACACATACAGATTAACCGGGGATAGTTTCCACAGGGGAAAAAAACGAAAATAACTGAATTTCTCAATAATAAACAGAACATATGCAAGGGGGTTACTGTACTGTGCAATAGTATTGACATTAAAACATTAAATAATAGGACGTTATTTCCATGTATGTACATTTTAAGCGACATATCTTTCAGAAGGCCACTTGCTACCTAATTTCTACATTCAAAATATTTTTTTTTCTTTTTTTTTTTCTCTTGAGATGGTGAATTTGGGGTTTTAGTTAGCTGGAGGCTATAATCATCAAATTATAAAATCATGAAATATTTCACTGTCTGTATTGTATCACATACAGTGGATATAAAAAGTCTACACACCCCAGTTCAAATACCAGGTTTTTGTGATATAGGGTACAGATTACTAAACTAAGGGTACAGTTTTCTAAAGTGAGGGAACAGATTAGTAAACTGAAGCAACAGATTATCAATTAATTTTATTTTTCCTCATAACTTGGTACCAAGGGGGCTCCGTTGCATCTGTTCACAGTGCAAACATACAAACAAACACTTGTCGCTTCTCTGACTCGGAGAAAAAGAAAAGGTGCAATTTCCTCTTTTGTCCACTAGATGCTCCTGTAGCCCAAGACACAAAGTTTTAAAAAAGAAGAAAAACTATACAGGAAGTATCTGAGAATGAGGGCACATAGAGGTACTGTAAATTGTCTTACAGTCATAATTGTGAAGTATCTTTTTTGTATTGAAGTGGCTGGTTAGCTGAAGTGAACACGTTTTATCCTTTCATAAAGATGTTCTTATAAAAAAAAAATAATAATAATAAAAAAAATGGCTTTGCTGGTATTTGTACAAAAACAAAACTGGAAGGCAACAAGAAAGGCCAGGCCGGGCCCTGAGATCTTAAAGGGCCACGAACCATACATCATTTGTGTTTTTGGTTAGAAATGAGGCCAAGTGGCAAACAAAACCACTCAATTAGGTCACAAACTCAATACTGTAGTGGTAATGACGAGTGACCCCATGGTGAAAAGACACCCTGCCGAGGACCTGACCTGGCTCGCGCTGTAAGTTCACGGTGAATCATCAACTTCGCAGACAGTGAAGACAAACAAAAAACACGCAATAGGAAGTATCCGTTTTTGCTGACTCGACAGAAACCCCAACGAGGACGCTTGTGTGAATGGGGAACGTGCCCGGGCAGCAGGGTGCTGCGAGGCAAGACTTGACAAGACAACGCGACGCTTCCTGGCTGCTAAATGCCAGAAAATGAACTGTAATGCTGTGATTGCAGGGACCAAGTCCTGCAGCGACTAACCAAAGACCCTCATTATGTTTAGAATTGCCTGTATTAATAGTTTAAATTTAAATATAGCACAACTATGGCCCCAAAACACTTTAATACCATTTTACAGCATTCACCTGAAAAATAAACTGCTTACAGATTATTTGATTCCCCAAAAATGTACCGGATGTGCGTATAAAAATGTACATGCGACGAAGACTTTCTGTAACCTCCACTAACAACCCAGGCTAAACTTAGCGCCTCCTCAACAAGATCTTAGTCTCTCAGTTGAGATATATCACTTCACCATACTTCCTTGACACCAATTACTACTTTTTGGGGTCCACTGTGCAGTGAACGTCGCCTATTCGTGATTTGGCATTTGCAAAATCACCAACTTGCAGAATCTTTTTTAACCCATCCGCGGAAAAACACACCTATTTGGGATTATCTGTAACATGGCAAAAAAAATCACAAAATTATTTTTGGTGGCGAAATACTGTCTAGGTAATGTATGATATTTATTGTATTGTAGAGTCTCTTTAATTGAGACAACGAACGGTTAGTGTTGGCCGTAGTCAGCTGGGACAGGCTCAGAGCGACACGGACCACATCCGTTTTTATACGTCCCATACATTCTGTTGACTCTCTAATATCCTCGCACATAAAACTCAGCCCTCATTTATTTTCACTCAGAGAGTTCCTGCCTCTGCACATGTAAGGTTGTTTGTCTGTTTGTTTTGCACGGCGGTGGCAGATGTGCGCTGATGTTTCTGTTTGCCTCATCTGGTCTTCGATGGACCATCATGGTTGGTTGGCTCGGCAAACCAAAAGGTTCCGCTCTGCGGCTCCAGCAAAAACTGCGTGCCAAATGGAGAGAGCCAACCTCTGCATGTTAGCGACGGCTGCTTCTTGTTTTTGGAACAACAGCGATAGCCTTCTGTAGTCATGAAACGCATTACATGATTCACTTGCCCTTATTGACTCTTTTTTTTTTGTGAAGAAAAGATTTGCATCTTCTGTGACTGCTACAGGTTTCGATTCTACACAGACTCAAGCGGTATCCAATTACTTCTGTCCAATGATTCAGTTTGTAAGAGATGCATAAGGAGGCGTGTAAGTTCTGTTCCCAGTTTGGTTTGGTCAGGTTACTCCTTCCCGCCCGCTTTGGTTTGGGGGGGAATTTGTGCTTGGCGATGTGTCTGCTGCATGCACAGAACGGCTTCACGAATTGACGGGGAGACCCCCGGAATGTGTTTTTAAGGTTGCAGTTCACCTGGACGCACATACATGAATTGCAAAAACTTTTGGTTGTGCTTATTTCCTAAACGGTTCCATCCATCCATCCGTTTTCAATACCTCAGGGTTGCGGGGAGCTGCAGCCTGTCCCAGCTGATTTTAGGCAAAAAAGCAGACTACACCCTGCACATTGAGAGAGACAACCATTCACACTCATATTCAAACAGTCACAGAACCCACGTGGCCTGCACGGAAGTCAGCCGAATGTACCACTACACTAGCTGCGTTTTACATGGAGCCTTGTTCTCCGATTAAAATCAATTGAAACAGACCCAATCCGAATGGAATTTCATTTAGATTCACAGGGGTGGAATATTCTTTTTTGCCAAACTGATCAGAAGTACATTTTCATCATGTAAACCGTGAATCGTAACGGTTTCAGGCTGTGCGCTCTCTGCGCATGCTCCCTCATGCGGAGTTGTTCTGCGACGGAGATGTTTTTAACTACTTGTAACTTGTTTTTAATCAAGCTGTTGCTATACTACACGTGTAAAACAATCACAACTACTGTGCTATATAGAAAAATCAGGTTTACATCAATCTGCGCACTTCACACCTCGAGAAAACGGCTGCTGTGATTAAATGGAGTGACCCATGTCAACGCCAGATCGGAATAGATCACGTCACATGTAAACAGTTGACCAGAGATCTTCAATCGGGATGATAAAAAAAGTCTGCATGTCAACCTGGCTGCTGTCAGTCAATCTGGAGCAGGTCCAGCATTGACTTATGATGAGACTAGTTTATGCTATGTTAAACTGCTAACACCTTGGCTAACTACCGGTAAGCCCACAGAGAGGCTGCTCACACCTGAAGCTTGTCACGATTTAACTTGATGTGAACTATAGCAGCAATTCGCAACAGGTGGATCCGGACACAAAATAGTGTAGACACTTGAAAGTGGCTTTGGATCCTATCCCCTGGCTGCCTGATCATTATGTCATGGACGGAGAAACGGGGAGAAAGTGTGGTTGTTATGTAAACTAGCCACACTGTTATGTAACAAATATTGACTGTGAACTGTGGCACGGATTGCATACTGTTATTTTTAGATTTTTGTACTGTATTTCTATCAATGCTAATCGTGACGCAATAGTTGTGGTATCAAGAGGTGAATTAAGTTTGATCAGTCCCCAAATGCACTGCAGCTATAGCACAGTTGCTAACTGGCGTCTGCAAAACGAAGGCCGGGCAGCCCGGAAGCGAGGCCCGAGACGCGACGCAAAGCTGACGCCCGCCAGGAAGCTGAGCTCGTCGCGCGTACTTCCTTTTAATGCCGACGCGCCGTCACAAAGTCCCCGAGAGTGAGTGGTCACTTCCCGGTGTCCCCAAGAGAGGTGAAAAAAGAGAGCAAGCGAGAGAGAGAGAGAGAGAGAGAGAGAGAGAGAGAGCTGCCTCGTCACCCCTGTTTCTCCTAAATAAGCAGTGATCTGTTGAACCGCTGCCAATGGAGGCTGGCCCAAACTCTCGCAGCGCTACTTTTACAAGCCGAGCCGAGCCAGCAGGAAGGCAAAAAGACACAGAGCCCAGACTTGTGAGAAAGGGGTGAGTTTGCTCTGCTACTTTTTATTTTTGTGTGGTTCAAAAAAAATAAATAAAAAAGCGAAGGATTTTTTATGCTGACGTCACATAGAAAGCTGTCTTGGCTATCGCCTGAAGAAAGACGAGTGACACAGGGTGGACAAACTTGCAATAAAAAAAGGAGTCCTCAAAGGTTGTTATCCCTTAAATGATCCCATTTGCATTGCTCTTATTTTTTCGGGGTACGATCTCGGACACCTTGTTGCCTGTAAATGGTGGATTAAAAGGTTCGCCATTGTCCTCGATTGACTCTGCAGTCAGGAAATCATGGACAAAAAAAATGCACCCAGGCAGGTGCAGGACGACTAAAAAGACGAGTGGCCAAGAATGGGATCCGCCAGGCATGGACTACCTGGGAAGGATGCCAAGTGCTGACAAAAGGCTTAGCGAGGAACAAGTCGTTTGCAGCGAAACACGTCGGGACGCCGTTTGGACGGCTTCATCAAACCTCGTTGGCGTCGCTTCAAGCCCGCCTGTAAGTACTCACTTTGGGTTCTTTTAAACTGCCTTTCCCCATCCTGATCTATCCTGTAATCCCGCAAACAAACGAGACGTCTTTGTGAGGACTAATACCGAGATCCCTTTTGAAGTCGCTCGCTCGCGAAGAGCATCCGCTGTGAGGGTACAACGGCAGCCGAGTTGTGATACTTGCCGACTTCTTTCCTCCTGGCACAAATGGGCAGGAAGAGACGAGGGGTATGGCTTCCACCACTCAGCCTCTTTTATCATTTTGCTGAGGAAAAGGTGAAAAGCATTCCCACCTGTTTTTAGTTCGACGCCATCGTGGCCTCATTTTTCTACTGCGCTCACCTCCAAGGGATTATTATATTTTTTGCTTTTATCTGCATCCCGACGTTTCTCTAGTCGCATCTTTGAATCGCCATTCTCGGGTTGCACCAAAAACAAAGCGCTCCCCGTAGTCATGGCTGCCCTCGCATTTCCCACAAGCGGGGACTTTGTCCTGCGTAATGTTTTGAGAGGGGGGGAAAAGTTTAATTATTTGTAGACGGTACCCTCAGCTTTGGAAACGCTCTAAGGCACGCAATCGGAGCTGAAACAGTGCCTTCAAATTGTATAATTTACATGAAAATTGTCGTTAGATGAAGTTTTGGTTGTAAATATACCCTAATTAGCTGGGCTGCTCATTTGTAGTGCCTTCGCCTGGTTTTACAATTTGCCCAATTCTGATTTAATGCCTATATTTGTACATTTCACGTGACATATATCCATATATATATACACACACACACACATACACACACATATATATATATATATATATCTCGCTCTCTCTCCCGGGCGGCACGGTGGCCGACTGGTTAGAGCGTCAGCCTCACAGTTCCGTGGACCCGGCCGGGTTCAATCCCCGGCCCCGCCTGTGTGGAGTTTGCATGTTCTCCCCGTGCCTGCGTGGGTTTTCTCCGGGCACTCCGGTTTCCTCCCACATCCCAAAAACATGCATTAATTGGTGACTCTAAATTGCCCATAGGTGTAACTGTGAGTGCGAATGGTTGTTTGTTTGTATGTGCCCTGCGATTGGCTGGCAACCAGGGTGTACCCCGCCTCCTGCCCGATGACAGCTGGGATAGGCTCCAGCACGCCCGCGACCCTAGTGAGGAGAAGCGGCTCAGAAAATGGATGGACGGATGGATAGATAGATATACATATATCCCATATGGCCAAAGCCCAAATTGCATGAAAGGCTCTTCCCCCATTAATTTAAATCAGTTTAACCTCCAAAATAGTCCACTGGCCACCGTCTGCAATAATTTAGTTTATTTAATGAGGAACACACCCCTTTCGTAGCAAATTTACTGTAGACTAGATTGTTTATGCATTTGCTGTAGTTTAGATTCACAGAGGGTGTGTTTTTAACGTGTTTATTTGCATTTTGTGGGCATAGATATATTTTTGGCAGCTTACAGTATCAATGATGTGGATGTTTATTTTTAAAGGGACAGCACATATAAAATACTAACGGATATATTCGAGGCTTCTAGTTTAGCCAGTAGGTGATATATTGACATTTTTGTGATTTCATAAATTTGTGTAATCATTAGCTATTGTCATATAATTTAAACTTGCAAAATGTAAAACATTTAATATTAGGTATGTAGAGCTATTTAAACTATTTTGTTAGGTCATTGGAATCTACTGTAGGTTTGTAGTCTCAAGGCGTCACACACAATACTGTATTGTTTATCGGCAAATGAAATAATAACAAAAGGTGAGATTAAAGAAAATGTGGGCATTTTTGTCTTAAAAAAAAGAAAGTGTAATAAAAAATAGCTTTTCTTGTCATACACATTTTTTGTTGGTGTGTTGGGGTATTGAAGTTATTTTTTTCTTCCCTCTTGCTATTAAATTGCTAGAGGCTAACTGACTCTCCATCGTGTTTTTTTTTTTTTTTAGGTCTCAAAAGTATTTTTCTGTTAAAATGGCTGTTTATTGTTGTACTAGAGCAGCTCCAAATACCGGAGACAATTTCCCTGTGTGTTTTTGACATACTTGGCAAATAAAGAGGATTCTGATTCTGAGTATGTATGTTTGTAATCTTTAAGCGTCACACACAATATACGGTATACACGTAATATTCAGTATATCAATATACACTGTACATATATTATGTACCAGAAAGAAGTGCAAATGCAGCCTTCAGTGGTTATCAAAATCTTAATTAACTTAAAACAATGTTACCCGTTTATAACCGTGTACAATACGGTAGTTGTGCTTCCAAACCCACATGAACCGGTGAACTTGATCCAGATAGAACCAGAAATCCTTGTTAGCTGCAAGAAGGGGCTTGCAATGCAATGTAAGATTGCAGCAGCCCGTGTGTCTAAAAGAATAAACACACACACACACCGAGTGCGTGTGTGTGCGTTATTGTTTGTTGTCGACAGTGTAACAGTGTCAATACGTTAAGGATGGTCAGTTTGGTTCTCCTGGCGTGAACCTGTCGATTCGCAAGTCACTAAGCCGTAACCGTCGGGATCAAAGTCCGCTTTTTGGGCTTTTATCAGAAGATACACACACACACACACTGCTCTTCCTGTTTGTTAGCGCTGCTGATTCACGGGCTATAAACAGAATTTGATCGGCCTCCTCAAACTCGAGCAACTCTGTAGCAACTACCAAATGGAAAGGGGGGGGGGGGGGGGGGAAGCGATGTTCTTACTGTGTACGTGTGTGTGTGTTAGCCATGTGAAATCCATTTTGAGATTAACATCTGGATGGCGCAGATGTCCCGTTAACGTCTGCACATTTGTCTTAACGTCTGCAGGTTTCCTGTGAGTCTAACCTCACAAGACAGTTTGCTAAATTAAATGTGGAAAGAACACGCACATTTTTGGGGGTCTTTTTGGTGTAGCATTCATCATAGTGTCATACACCGAGTGGTTATGGTCCAAACTTCCAAAAGACTAACCATTTTAAAGTGCAAACAAAAGTATGATGTATTCTATTTGTGAAATATTGTCACTTCTGATATGTCCATTTTCTCCTCCCTGTGGCAATTTCTGCCATTGGGAGTATGTGGAAGGCAAGGAATGTCCTATCTAGACACAAAACAAAGAGATCCCGCCATAAACATAAGCAACAAGCCTCACTCAGTAATGTATCTGGAGTGGCAGGAATGCAATATAAATTCCTCGAATAAAAGTGGAAAAACTTGTGGAGCGCCATATTTTTGTGTGTTTGTACGTCTAGCTAGCTTCTGGTCCACAGAGGACTAGACTCTACCATTCTGCTATAATGCTGTTTTTGGTCCGTACATTAGTTAGCAAGCGAGCTACTTTCTACTTCATGGACAATGATTTGGTACATTTGAATGGACTGGACTCTACCATTGAGATTCTGGGACGGAACAATTCCATCGTAACTCAAAAAACAAAGTACATTTCTCTATCAACATTCTACTTTCTGGTTCTTGGAGAATTATTATTATTAATCAGTTTATTTGAAAGGGGACAATAACAATTGGGACAGTACCATTTGCATTCTAGGTCAGGGGAACAGTTCCATTGGAATTAAATAACAACCCCCTCCCAAAAAACTTACATTTCTCGTGAAAAGTGAAAAAACTGTTGCGTGGGATTTTGTCCACAACATTGTTGGTGAGAATAGTTATAATGTAGCTTAAAAAGATAACGTAAAATCCTCTGGAAAAGTGAAAATTTGTGACGCATCTAATTGTTGTTTGTTTATTCCACCACAAAACGCCCAAAGTAGTTGAAAGGTTTTTTGTTTGTCCATATGTTTGTTAGCTAGATGGCTATGACGAACCCTTTACGCGATTAGATGAACTTGAACTCTACACAATGCGAATCCTTGGGTTGGGGGAAAGGATCAATCGTTAGTCAAAGACACAATGTAAATTTGTATAAGTGGAACATTGGGGAAAAACGTCTTTGTATTCAGAGTAGAAAATGTAGAAAGACTGGAAAAGGAGGAACAGTTAAAAAAAAAAAAAAAAGTCAGATTTTTGTTTTTTTTGTCCGTTTTTGATTCAAAGACAATGAACAGTAATGTTAGTATTAGATGGACTGAATTCTACCATTTGCATTACAGGGCAGGTGGGATAGTTCCATCATACGTAAATTCCTCTAATATAAGTGAAATAATTCTGTAATAGCTCTGTATTTTTGCTTTCTGTCTGTTAGTTAGCAGGCTACTTTCCGCTTGACGTATACTGACATGAGTTTGTCCGCAGACTGGACTGTGCCATTTGAATTCTGTGGGGCAGCCTGGAGGAAGAAGGCGGTGAGTGTTTTCTTGGTTCTCTTGAGGTCGTTCGGTGCCAAGAAGCCGGCCGGGCCTTTGTCCGCATGCCAAGCTGCATGTCAATGAGGCAAAGTAAAAGGCGAGTAGAGGGGGTACGAGGGGTACGGGGGCACACAATACGGCTGCCAGATGCTCCTCGTAATGTCTGAAGCTGACACTTGTTAGGGGAAAGTCCACACAATGGACCGTCGCTTTAGTCATCATCTGGTCTGCAGGAGTTTATGTCCATACAAGAAGACGAAGAAAATGTTTTTCTGAGTGTTGAGGGTGTGCACAGGAGCAACTTGGGGGGGGGGGGGGGGTTTGATGCCTTGCTCAAAGGCACTGTGCTAGGCCTCAGGAAGCCATCCAGCATCTCTCCAGCAACCGGTCCAGCCTCCACACTCCTAAGTCCCTAAAACAATTTGATTGGCCCAAGAAATTTGAAAGTTTGTTTTTTTTTAGTAGTTAACCTATTCAATGCCAGCCATTTTTAAAGCCGAGTTCCCCATGTTGGCAACCATTTTAGAGCAATTTGAGGGATCTTTCAAGACCCACAGAATGTTGTGTTCTCTGAAAATATAAGCACCAAGCACCAGACTCTTCCTTCACCAAGAAAAAAAGTTTGTCTTTAGCTTTTTTTTAGCAGTCGAACATGCATCTAAAAAAAACTGGTTTCTTGACTAAGAAGCGGAGAAAATGAGCTTTTTGTGAAAAGAAACGTCAAGCAGAACAGTGACTTTGACGCAAATATTATTATTTTGTTGCTTTGGTGAGAGAAACTATAAAGCAAAGACTGGGAAAGGGCCTTTGATAGCAAAATATTTCTTTACAGCTTTATGACTAAAAACGCGTTGTAAGCGACGCTGACTCACCACATGGCTCGAGTTGCACGTCAGTGGATTTTTTTGCATTCCATTCCTCTTTCACTCCATGAACTGTGTCATCTTTTCTCACGATTGCAACACACTCTCTCCTACCTACGGCGACACATACTCTGTTAATACCATACATATACATACTGTGTTCTAATGCGAGGAGGTGCCGAAACTTTTCCGACTTTCGTGTTAGCATTTCTCTCCCTCATAATGGACATGACATACTGAGATTCACTGCGTATTCTTTATCTTCTACTCAAAAGCTGTGCTGATCTCAAATCCAAAGCGATGCAACGTCGCCATCTGCAGGGATATGTTAGTCATTACAGTGAAACCGGAATTTCACAGACAAGCTGGGCAAGACCCCCTTCCGTTGAACAATGTGCTTGACAGGTATAATCAGTGGTGGATTCCAAAATAAAAAATAAATGTCCACGAGAGAAACCCACCCCCCCCCCCACCCCCCAACCCCGCTATTTAAGAGCAGTGTTAATGTTCAAACTGTTCATAATGTTACAGTGGCTGAGAAAGATTTGAAATATACTTTTTAGGAATAAAGCTTCTACTCCTACTATGGTATTGGATTTTAATGGTCATGATGGTGATACTTGGAGAGCTAAGTATTTTTGGGGGTGGTACTTGGTGTAAAAAAGTTTGAGAACTACTGTTCTAATTAATTCAACAGCTCAATGATGGCGTCCCTCTCTCTCATGCCCTTGCGCCTTTTCGTTCTTTCTTTCTCACCCTTCACCCCGCCGCGCCAACTGCCGCCAGAACATTTCAATCACTGTCACCACCAGTTGGGCCAAAATGGAATCGGAGACGATAATGAACCGCCCAGACGCTTTTCAACCACTGCTGTTCACATGCTAATTAATGCAAAGAGTCCAAAGCCCTTTTGCGCTGGTCCACCACGGGCAAACTGAACCACATTTCTTCATTATAATATATATATATTTTTTAATATTTGTATTCTTCAGTAAGGCATTCAAACGTTGTTTCTGGAAATAATTTGTATGTAAAATATAAAAATATAACTATACAATATATTCAAATGACAAACAGGTAATAACCAACCCCACAACGAGTTTCTACACCCTTGACATTAATTAGCGAGGCTGGGTCAAGATCCAGAGCCACTTTCAAGCCACACCGTTTGAAACACTATCATGCAGAGGCATTATTATTTAGAAAACATCGATATCGGTAACGGTTGCGATGCCCCTGCTATCGTGTCAAAGCCAAAAGGTAAGCAGAGCTGCATTTAGTTTTGTTGGATGCACAGATTAGCGTAGGGTGACGGCGTTAGCTTCTGATAGGCGCCACATAGTAAAGTTGACGTGTTGGTATTTGTGTTTGGTGATGTGTCCATGCGCCACATACACACATTGTAGTTTTGTGAACTGCTGCCTCCACAAGTAGAAATAGTCTCATCGTCATTGTGGCCGCTCGCTCTTCACCTGGACGTCATGGTAACGAAAGCTGGACTCGCCATGGTAGCCGAGCAGTATATGGGCTGGGAAGAGGGCTGGCACGCTTCGATGAGACAAAGGGGCTAATTTCAGCAGGACAAGAAATAGTGTGTCAAGTGGTACACACAGCTATAATTTGTGATCCTTCGGCTATTTTGAGGAAAGTATGTCAGAGACATGTTATTAAGTCACCTGGAAACTGTATAACATGTCTCCTTTAAGACTGATCCAATTTGCAGTAGTTTTGCAGTACAGTGAACCGCCTCTTTCTGTATCGGGGCAATTACTTTTTCACACGGAGCCAGGTAGCTTTGAATATTGTTTTTTTTCCCTTAATAAATAAAGTCACCATTTACAAACAGCATTTTATGTTTACTTGGGTTATCTTTGTCTGATGTTTACATTTGTTTGATCATTTTAAAGTGGGGAAACTATTTTAGGGGGGCAAATAATTTTTCATTGCACTGTAATTTGCCAGATAAATCCATTGACAAACAATCAAACTTACAACTTTTGCTTTTTCCTTGTGTCATAGATGAACAGATGATGCATGATCTTCTCTCTTCCACTGCTTCTGTCCTTTCGGCTGAGGTAGTAGATTGAATAGTTGTGGGGTTTGTGTCCCCTCTGAGATAACTATACAATCTACTGTCTTTGCCCGTGAGACAGCTTGCTCGCCGACAACATGACAAAAATACAAACAAACATAAAAAAATCCCACAAAGTGAGCCCATCCTCTCTTCGCACTAAACTCTATGGTGAGTGGAGCCTAGCGAGGTGAGGTAGTAGGTTGTATAGTTTGTGGGATGCAGCCGGTCACCCCCAAGAGGTGATAACTATACAGTCTATTACCTTCCTTGAGGGGCACAAAGTGAAGCTGATTGCACGCTGCCATCGTTGGGAACAAATTGTGTTTTGTGGGGACTTAATGATCATCAATTGCATCATTTTTTATAAATGTGCAGCTCAACCTTGTGATGCTGGCGAAATAAAGAACAGTTGCCTATCAAGTTTCAAAGGTGTATTTTAATTTAAAAAAGAAAAAAAAGTGGTTTCTATTCGTTTGTCAGTATGTGTACGAGAAATTTGAGCTCTTATTTTGACCACAGAAATGCACACATAACTGGGCCAAGAGACTGAAGAAGTTAAAGTTCAAACATGCAAAATACTTTCTCAAAATCAGCTTCTTTTCTTCCCCTCTGTGCACACCACATTGTGACTCGTATGAACAAAACCACAGCGCTGAACCAAAATCATTTTTTTATGTTTCTCTAGTGTTAAATACAGCAGCATGTAGGAGCTCTTGAACCAAAAAAATGAAAAAATATCCTTATTATGGTCATCCATGAATTACCAAATGTACATTTCTTTTTTTCGGCCAAAACCCCCCAGAAAAAAATAGTAAAGTACATCATTATTATTTTTATTATCATATTATGATTATTATGTTTACTTGCATTCCTGAACATAAAAATTAGCTTAAGAGGTTAAATTTAGGGATGACAAGGTAAATTCAATTTGAAATTCCTGAATCCTGTTCCAAATGGTAAAACATAATTCAAATCGAAAGAATTCCCATTAAAGCACCTGATGGTGCTGGATCCTATCGTTATTATTAAGCACATGGGAAAATTCATTAAAAGTTAATTGGCTTAAAATAGGCACCACGGTCCACTAGTGGTTAGTACGGCTGCCTCACAGTTCTGCGATTTGGGGTTTGAATCTAGGCTCCAGACTCAACATTGCCCACAGGTCTTGCTCAAAGTCAGCTGGGATAGGCTCCAGCTCACCCGTGACCCTAATGAGGAAAAGCGCAAAAGAAAAATGGATGGATGGATGGCTTGCACTATAAATAAAGGAATGATCTGTATTAAACTGCAACTACCATTTTGTCCTGCTCAAAATATCTCTCGTAAAAAAATGTCAAAAAAGTCCAGTTCTTCTGACTTCACACGAGTGATGTCACGTCCGTCTACTTCCGGTGAGCCATACATGTCAAGTACATAGAACTTTGTGAGTAATAGTGAAAGTAATTCCAGTCATGTGATGCACGCTCTCTGGAGAAGTGCAACTGCAAGAGAAGCCAACATGAGATGTGAAAGTTGGCACTTGAACACGTGGAAGTTGTCCGACCAGACATACAAGAAACGCATCTCTGCGTTTTCCTAACATTAGATCACATGAAACCAAAACTTCCTGTATTTTATGCCCTGTTTGGACACATGACCATTCTGCCTGCAGGAAGTGAAAATAAGCTTCCTCTCCTCTGGGAAGACTTTCTGCAAGATGTCTTTCGGTCATGCTGCAGAAATAAAAAGGGCCTTCCTCAAACTGTTCCTAGGAAGGTGGAAAATGCCAGGAATTGATTAAGATTTAAGCGGGGTACACACAACAAACCGATAATCGAGCAAAACAATTGAACACTATGAGCCCTATTTTTGTGAACGCCGTCAACCTGGCACGGTGGCCAGCGCACCGGTTAGATCAGTGTTGTTAATTTCGTAAACCAGGGCTGCCGGGCAGATCTGAGTGCGGGTGGGCTGCCCCACTATGAGAGCGTTTACCGCCGAACTAATTCACCGCCAATCAAAGCAGCTCCTCTCATTCCCTGTAAATGTGGCACAACTGACAGTCTCGACGGCGACATCTCCGTGCAGAAGAGGACGATGCGTAATCGCAGAGATCCGTGCGCGAGTGGAGCATTGTCACTGCTCTGGCCGTAGTGTGGCAACAGACAATGTGAGCAGGCATCCGTATTGAATACAGAATGAGCTGGTCATAACCCCCGGCGACTTAAATATGTACGCAGAGCTTAGTATCTGTCTGCCTGTGCCCCGATCAAATGCACCAAAATCGCATTGCACCAGTGCTCTACCTTGCGCCAGGAGTTTCTGCCACCAAATTGTTACTCGGCCAAGTGCATTTCCAAGGACACTCCCTCTGCTGCGCCGGAACGCCCAGCTTTGTGCAGACTGCTCTGCCAAATTGGCAAACAGCTCTTGCACAAAAGCCAGCATCCGCTGGCATTTGCAACCTGCCGCAGATGCGCCCTCTACGAAAATAGAATCCCAAATTGGGCGCCACATAGTCCTCAGTCTTGGTAATTATGATCAAACGTATAATGCATTTAGAAACTTTACAGGGTATTTAATTGTGTTATTGATCTTCTACAGAGTTATTTGTCTCCGATCCCTTGGTTATGGTCTCGGTGCATATGAGCACCAATTCGCTCATGCGTCATAATGCTCATTCGCTCGTGCATAATAGCACTCATTCGAAGAAGAAGAAAAAACTACGGCCCGCTTCCTGACGAAGCAAATTCACAAGTGTTAAAGTGTGTCACTCTTAACAGGAATAGAAAGAAGCACACTTGACTTCCTCATATAGTTCAAGTCAGAGATGAACGCTTGTCACTGTGCCGCACGGCGAGCCACACAGGAGACGCCATGCACGCGGGCAAGGTGGCCTACGCCTCGTTGGAGTTTCTCATAGCTGTCTGCTGCTGCCTAGGCAACGCTCTAGTTATCGTCGCCGTGTGGACAACAAAAAGCGTCGGGCAGCCCACCTTCTGTCTGATCGTGTCGCTGGCGGCGGCCGACTGCGCGGTGGGCCTGGTGGCCGTCCCGTTGGCCGTGCTGGTGGACGGCAGGGCGAGCACGTCTTTTCGCGCCTGCCTCTTCATCAGCTGCGTGGTCATCCTCTTGACCCTGGTGTCCATTCTGTCCCTCATGTCTATCTCGCTGGACCGCTTTCTCCGGGTCTACATCCCTCTCAGGTAAACCTATTCTTTTTAAATGAGTCTTAGCAGGAATTCTGACCAATTTTTGCATGTATGAGGTCTATCAGAAAGGTTCCAGGACTGGTGTCACAAAAGCTATATTTAAGATCCAAAATACAATCTTGACACTTGTGAGGTTATTAATTAAACAAAACTATATTTTAAGCAAAAACTTAAACAATCTTAGGGCCTGTTTCTAATGCTGCACATCCACAGGTGTAGATAGAGAAAACTGTTTTTTTCCACCGTACAGTCCACTTGCATCGAGGCCAAGTGGGGCCGCTGAGTAGATGTTGAATTGATTAATTGACTAGTCTACAAATTGACTAATCTCTAATCGTGTGTTGAGGGCATTTCCTTTCCCAATCGACCAGTTTGCAGAGGACTTTCGACTCGCCTGTCTCCTGCCGTCGCCGGACTATAACGCTATGTGGATCAGTCCAATGTCCAGCCAACAGGGCGACACATCTGCACGGGTCTGAGAGAACGAAAATGAGAGAATAGTGATTGGCCTCGCTAGCTTCGGCTATTACGATCGCTGCTAGTTTTGAAAAAAAATTCACACCAACGCTACCTCAGGTTGAAAAACGAGGGCAGCAGGGGGACGATGTGAAGCTCCCATCTTTTTCATTCAACATAGATGTTGTTTGCGACAACACACTAACATCACAGCGCTTACCTAATGAAACATCCGTCCTGGTTTTGTTTCCAGGTACAAACGGACGGTCACACAGAGACATTCATGGTGCGCGGTTGCTGCGTGTTGGCTTGTCGCTCTGCCTCTGAGTTTCGCGCCCATGCTGGGCTGGCACAACGAAGACGCCACCTCCCACGGTTCCCCCAACTCTACGTTCACTTGCCAGTTCATCGCCGTGATTCCCATGTCCTACCTGGTCTACTTCAACTTCTTCCTCTGCACCCTGATGCCGCTGTTAGTCATGTTGGCGCTGTATGGCTACATCTTCTGCGTCATTCGCGGCAACCTCCGAGAGAAGCCGGGCAACGGAGCCCAGGCCAAATCTAACATCTACCTGAGGAAAGAGAGGCAGCTGGCGAGCTCTCTTGCCCTGGTCTTGGCCCTCTTCGCCATTTCCTGGATCCCGCTCCACGTGCTGAACTGCGTCGCCTACTTTGAAACGGCCGAGGTGCCGCCGAGCGCTTTCCACGCGGGCATTCTGTTGTCTCACGCCAACTCGGCCGTGAACCCGATGGTGTACGCCTTTAAGATACGCAAGATCAGGGCGGCCTACCTGAAGATCTGGAGGAGATTCCTCACGTGCGGGGACGAGCTCCAAGGCTCTCAGTCCAGCCAGACCACGGACAACAACCCAAGTAGCAACAGCGTGGACATCAATGTGCAATTGAATGCTTAAAGGGGTCGTTTTATGGAGAATTTACTTTTTAAATGCTTGTACACAGACAGTTGGCTGTCTAACCATCAAATGGAAATTAAAACAAACAAACAAAAAAAAGCAAATCTTTTGTTATCTACCTACTTCTGAAAATGTGTCTGAGCAAACACTGCCGGCCAACTGTTATGTCACAGTGTGGCAGAGTCACATAAGTCTGCGGTGACTTCGCACAAGCGCCATTCATCTGCAGTCTGGAGGCAGAGGGACCGGACTACACTGTCTGAAATGGGCCTATCATGCAGAAACACCCACATTCCCGTGGCTGCGACACCCCTGCTAGTATGTTAAGCCAAAAGGTAAGCAGAGCTGCATTGAATTTTGTTGGATTCACAGAAAAGTGTGAGCTGAGCAGCATTGACTTTATTATGCTTGGTGAAGTTGTCAATAATAATGCCATATGTTTATCTTATATTCTGTGATTTTTTTATTAATGTTCAGCACTTTGTTTCATCTGCAGTTTTTTTTGTTTTGTTTTTTAAGTGCTCTATGAATAAAATCGAGTTGAGTTGAGACTGCGACTGGCAGTGAAGTTGTCGATGCGATAATGGTGTATATGTGTTTGGCCACATACGCACAGTGAAGTATGTGAAGTGGTGCCTCTCTGAGCTAAAAAGCATTTTATTTTTTGGGGGGGGCGGGGGAGGGTCTTTCCCCCACACTCTGGGCTCTGTTTCCGCAAGGAGAAGCAAAAAAAAAAAAAAAAAAAAAGCACAATGTCTCTTAAAACAAATCCATCCACAAATAGTGGCCAACACAGTGTTTTTATTGACTTTTTATCCAGCATTAGTTATACCATCGCTGTGCTAAGTGTGCACACAGGATGCTGTAACATAAATGTACAGCTCGAGCGCTCCCTGGTGGCCGTTTTGCATCCATAAAAAATGCAATTGACTGACGGCAACAAAAAAAATGTTTCTTTTGTCACAGCTACATAAGGAAGCATTTCAAATAATGTTTAGTAGAAAGTTAGTCCTATGAGCATATCAAGCATGTGTGGGAACATACACGCTGTTCTTTAAGCCAACCCATCCAGCATTTACGTTATCCTCATTAACATTAACCCCATATTTGTTGCATTAATTTCCCCCCCCTAAAATTGGTCAACTAAATTGTATGTATTCATTTTTGTATTCAAATATTTCTGATTAACTACAAATAATACATTTGTAAAAGAAAGATATATATAATATAGATGTTTTAAATTATAAACAATTTAAATGTGAGCACTTTGTTCTTACTTGATTAATTATAAATAGTAATACACCTGTATTTGTATTTATTTTTAAATTATAAGTACAGTTTAAAGGTGAGAATTTTATTAGTTTAGAATTAAACGACAATATTTAGCATATTTTACATACGAAACGCTTGAAAAAAATATTTTTAAAAATAATGAGTGAATTAATCATAACTCTAAATAATACAACTTAAAAATAAGCAAAAACTCTAAAAATGTCACCTGATCTCCAAATGATGTGACCAATCTGTCAGTTTTAAAAATCCTACGTGGTCATTAAGCATAAAAGTTTTCCCACCCACCCCTACTGTATACAGATACGGAACATAGGTATAGCTACTGGAACTTGTTGCAATTGTCCTACAGGAAATCATCTAAAACCTCATTTTAATGTTCCTAAGTGTCACACAAGTGTAAAATAAGCAAACAATTGTAAAATAAGAGAAAGTAAAAACGACTCACTCTTTGAAGCTGCGTGCAAGACGAAAGTAATGGAGAGGGAACAGGACGGTGTTTGCAGACTGACACCTCGTGGCTCAACGGCACGATAGTCTCCATCTACGAAGAAAGTCAAATGGTTTGACAAACATCAGCGCAGTGGTGCGTTTACTGTATTACAGCTGAAGTGGAGCGCACATTAACGTGCAGCTAATTGAGGCGCGGTCGCACAAGCGCATCCCTCCGAGGCACTAAACACATTCAGGACGATGACGGAACACCACAACCAATTCGACAATGGATCCATTAAAAAGTGTAATTGGAGATAGAAGAAATGCAGTGGTGCCTTGAGCCATCCATCGTTTTAAACAAAGAAGAGTTACACAAATATAGTAAGTCACTCAGTAAATTGCAGTAATAAGCGTTTTTCGTAGGGGATAAAGAGTATGCCTGTGAGCATTGTTATATTGTCTGTCTATGTGTTGCTGCACCGTTGGTGTTCAAATATCCACCGCTTGAAGGGTTATAACGACAGCAACATCAATGCTAGTTTCGTTTGCTTGTCTATGGCATTTTGCATTGTGTGTTGCATTGGTGAAATACACGACGTGTCATTATCGTTATGTTTAAACTTCAATTTGAATGCCAATAAACAGCTTGACGTAAACACTGCCTGTTATTTGAAGAATTGTTCACTATCTGCTGCCTGTTGTGAAGTTCGCTGCTGCCAGTTATCACTCGTAACTCAAATTTTTGCTCGCAAAACAAGACAAAAAAAAATAAATAAAAATTCGTCTGAGCCACAGCTCGGTTAAGACTACCGTATTTCATTGATTTTCGACAGTTGGATCACAGTTAAGAATGTTAAAGGTTACTTAAAACACAAAACCTAAGTAGAAAGATATGAGGATTTCATTTAAATAGTATGACAGATTAAGATATATTTTAATCAGAATTAGTTATTATACAGTGAACCCTCACTATTTGCAACCAAGCCCTGATAAAAAAAAAAAAAGGCAAATAATGGACACCTGCCCTAAAAGTTTATAATTACCTATAAATATAAATATGCCACAAGCTATGATACCAAAGACCGAACTTATCTTATAACATTACCTTTAAAAATATAACTTGAATTGATTAAAACAAAAATGTTTTAAAAAAACAACAAAAAAACACCAGGAACACTTCTTCACTACTTTCCTATAAGCGTTTTTTTTTTTTTTTTACTTCATGTTTTTGACTCAGTGAAACTTGGTAAACTTCTTAGGATGATGCAGAAAGTTCCAGATCGCGGTGGTGGGAGTTAACACGTTCGTCTCAAGTTAAGTACAGTGGATATAAAAACTCTACACACCCCTGTTCAAATGCCACGTTTTTGTGATACAAAAAAAAAAAAAAAAAAAGATAAATCATTTCAAAACTTTTTCTCCATTATTGTGACCTAATACCTCTACAACTAAATTGTAAAATATAAATAAATAAATAAATATTTGAATCGATTATTAAAATAATCAGCGGTTGCAGCCCTACTTGCAAAAGTCTCTTTAGTGTGGCAACTGATCAGCTGTTAACTCCCGCCACTCCCAATAGCAATCCGACCTCTTTGCATCCTCTTGAAAAGTTTACCACTAGTTGATCAATGCATCAGTAAATCATGACAAATTTCTTGACGTTGCCTCACTTGCTTATCGTGACGTGTACACGGGCGGCAATCAGCGCTAATGCATCCGTCTCCAATTAAAGTTTTATTCAGAAAGCCTTGCCAAAAAGCATCCTTCCCGTAATTACACTGAGACCACATCCTTTGAAAACGCACACACACACACACACACACACAAACACATAATACTAACTACTACTGCAGAAAACAGCGTCCCTGCCCTCAATCACTGGACTGCATTCACAGACTTGAGAGAGAGAGAGAGAGTGAGAGCCTTGTGATCCTCTGCAGAGTCTGTGCAGCCTTCATTTGGCATCTCCAACATCTCAGGAAGGACACGATGGACGGTAAAAAAGCGGAAGCCAGAAGTTTGAACCATTTGCATCCATAGGGGCGAACTATGTCTTCGTCTCCGCGGGTGAAGGTACGTGAGCACGCGGACACGGTGTACGTCTCTGTGGAGGCGGCCATCGCCCTGGCGTCGGTGGTGGGTAACGTGCTGGTGGTGCTGGTGGTGTGCGTGAACCGGGCCCTGCGGAACACCACCTTCTGCTTCATCGTGTCCCTGGCGGTGGCCGACATCGCGGTGGGCGTCCTGGTGATCCCGCTGGCCGTCACCATCAGCCTGGGGATCAGTACGCAGTTCTACACGTGTCTGTTCCTGTCCTGCCTGCTCGTGATCATAACGCAGGGTTCCATCTTGTCGCTCCTCTCCATCGCCATCGACCGCTACCTGAGGGTCAAGATACCCACCAGGTAAAAAAAAAAAAAAAAAGCAGACGCATGTTTTGCTGCTCTCACTGTGATTTGAATTTCCAATTAAGTCCCCTGGTCTCCTGCTGATGCGTCATTGGACTGACTAGACAGTTCTGAACTCTAACCCTATCTAGAAACCCTAACCCTGGCTTTAAACCCTAAGCCTCATGTGAAACCCTGACTCAGTCTCAAAACCATAATTTCAAATCAAATGATGAAACCTTAATTCGAAACACTAAACCTGTCTTGACACCCTAACAATAAACCGGAATCCAAGTTTGAAACCCCAAACCTAGTTTGAAACCCTAACCTGAAACCTCTTATGTTGACACCCAGGCTTGAAACTCTCCTTTGAAACCATGTGCACTATTCTCACTGACGATGCATACGCAGCGGGACGCAAATGCCGGCGCATCCTGATTTTTGTACATGTTTAACGCTTTCTGCGTGTTTGCCAATTTGGCAAACCGGTCTGCGCAAAGGTGGGCGTTCATGTGCAGCAAGGATGTGTTCTTGGACATGCGCCTGGCGGCGTGACAATTTGGTGGCAGAAAGTTGGTCTACACTTAAGCCTGTTCAGACCACGTCTAAGTCCTGCGCACTGGGGGGGCACACGAACGATCGGGGGTCAGTGGGGGGGTGGGCGGTCTCCAAGTGGAGAGGTCTGCTTGCAGTTCCATATAAACATACTTTACGGGCTTCGTCCTCCCGGACTCGAGCAAATTAGTAGAAGATTTCGCTGTCTGCACTCTGCCATGTTTAAGACCATCAGTAGGCTGCTAGTGTGCCGCATTTAAAGGGAAGGAGAGGAGCCGCTTTGATTGGACACGATTGATGTTAGCTGTGGTCACTCCCAAAGCGGCGCAAACCTCCCTCTTTTAGATCTGACAGCCTGTGCTGGTCCGTTAAATAACCAACACGTCTAATCCACCTCTGGCACACAGGTGTGCCACCGTGGATTTTAAACAGAAATAGGGTCCCATGTCCTGAGACCCAATCCCTGGTTTGTAACCCTAGCCTTGGCTTCAAACACTAATTAGAAACCCTAATCTTGACTTTAAACTCTTATTTGAAACCCTAATAATGGCTTTATACATTAATTTGAAACACAAATCTTTGAAACTATAACTCCGGCCTGAAAACATAATTCAAAAACCTAATCCTGTCTTGAAAGCCTCATTCGAAACCTACTGTATCTTAAAACCCTAACCTTGGCTTCTGACTCTAATTTGAAACACTAACCCTTGTTTGAAACCCTAACCTTGATTTGAAGCTGTAATCCTAAAACGAAACAGTGTCCTGAAACCCGAATTTAAAACCCAAGCCCTGTTTTGTCACCCCATTTGAAACCCTAACCCAAATCTTTAATCAACCCAATCTTTCATCTGCTTCAGCGGAACATTTGACTTCACAATAGCAAACATCAGCTCATTCTGCCAAGACGTTCAATCGAGAGGAGGGTGACTCCTGTTGTTTACGCCTTCCATCGCACCATATATCCTTGGACCGATCAATGCTTTCAGCAAAATTAAAATGTCTGCCCAAATAACTGACATAGGAAGGAGTCTTTTATAAGGCGGCAGCAGCTGTCTTGTTACATTCCCGCATATCTCACTTGATGGTTTTATTTGTTCCGGACTTTGCTTCCAAAAGGTACAGCACCATCGTGACGGAGAGGCGTGCGTACGTGGCCGTGTGCCTGTGCTGGGTGCTCTCCTTCCTGACGGGCCTGGTGCCTATGGTGGGCTGGAACAACCGGCACGTCCTGGGCAACCTGAGCGGCTCCGACTACATGATGTGCGAGTTCACAGCAGTCATGCGGATGGACTACATGGTCTACTTCAACTTCTTCGGCTGGGTGGTGGCGCCCCTGGCCGTCATGATCGCGCTGTACGTCGAGATCTTCCGCGTCATCCGCCGGCAGCTCAACCGCCGGGCCGAGGCCACGTCGGATGGCGAGCGCTACTACCGGAAGGAGCTGAAGCTAGCCAAGTCCCTGGCATTGGTGGTGTTGCTCTTTGCCGTGTGCTGGCTGCCGCTTCACATCGTCAACTGCGTCGAGTTCTTCCACCCGGGCCGCTCTACGCCCAAGATGGCCGTGTACGCGGGCATCTTCATGTCGCACGTCAACTCGGCACTCAATCCGCTGGTGTACGCCTTCCGAATAAAGCGCTTCCGGGTCACGCTGCTGGAGGTGGCGCGGGGCTGCGTGGCGTGCCGGGGCGGCGCCAGGGCTAGCCCGTTTCCGGGCACCATTCCAGCCCTCACCGAGAAAGTGGACACTGACTTGCCGCAAGGTCTGCAGCCTGTAGATGGCGTCAAGTGAGGCGCTAGTAGCTTTGAATGCGGGCCCGTTTATGGACACAAAGCAGTGGTTCTCTAACTGGGGTCCCCGAACTTCCAAAGGGTCCACGAGCCGTAGTATGGGGTCTGCAAAATATAGTGGTACTTTGATTTATGAGTGATTTTTTTTAGATAAGATTTTGCTTGTGTTTCATGGTTTATGGGTGTTTTTTTGGGGGGGCCTCTTGGAAAAGTAATTTCGGTCCTCTGTATGTTCCACATATATTGGGGACTGACAATAAAATGCTACCATAACAGAGATGATAGCGGAGAACGCAACTCAATTTGCAACAACCAGTAGTTTGGCACATCATGAAATATTCTTCCAAAAATAAAGGCGTCAAGCTGTTTACTGACACTCCCCGTTAACGTTTAATGTCAAACTAAACAAACAAACAAAAAACAGAATTACACATTTTGGAATGCCGGGTCCCAAAAAGTTTGAAAACTTTAATGTTGAAGCATTGAAGGACTTCAACATGGGGTTAATTTTAAGCCATATGCCAGGGGCCACATATGCCTCACAAGCCATAGTTTCCCATTTACATATTTGCAAAGTACATATAGACAAGCACGCATTCACACTCAAATTCACACCGATGGACAATTTTGAGCCTTCATAAATGTTTTTGGAAGTTTTTGTACAAACGATACAGAAGCGCAGGGAGAACGCGCAAACTCCACACAGGAAGGCCAGAGCTGAGTTTCGAACCCTAAACCCGAGAGCTGCGAGACAGACGAGCTCACTGCTCGTCCACCATTTCCATCATCTGTATGGTTACTTTTAAATGATTGATTTTTCACTTGATTCACATTGAATTGCAATACACGGAACGCGTGCACAGTGGTATGAGAGTCAAGACACAGCTCATATGGCGAGTGCAGGTGTGCCTAATGAGCTGTCCAGTGAGTGTATGTATACGTGTGCAGAGACAAGACTTTACCAGAATAAAAGAAAACATTTGTTCGGCCATCACTGTGTTCTCTTATTTCATGTATGCTTGAGTGACAAAATTCTGAATGTTAACATAACAAGCACTCAAAAGTGGATGTTTTTGGGAACCCTAAATGCCTGTTTCAAACCTTAATTTGAAATCAGAATTCTCATTTGTAAACCTAACCTGATCTTGAAACCCTAATTTAAAACCCTAAGACTAACTACTAGAAACCATCACAATATCTTAAAACCATAATTCTAATTTACTACCTTAGCTTCAAACAAAAATTTTAAACCCTGACCATCGTTTTAAAAGACTATACGTTCAGGGATCATTTCTATAGTTCTTAAATTGAGACCGTAACCTGATCTTCACACACTAATTTGAAACCCTGATCCAGGTTTGAAACCCGAACCTTGACTTATCTTGAAAGCGCGCCTCAAAACGCAAGTGTAATCACTGGCGACATCACATTGGCATGCAGTCTGTTAGCGGCAACCAACTTTCTATCACAGGATGCAGCTACTGACTGACGTACTTCCTCCTTGAGCGGCTGCGGCCGGCATCTAAAAAGGTTCGGATGAATTTGAGTCAAGCTACGACGGCGTCACGTGACGTCCCACCAGTGATTCACAGCACTGCTTTGCCTTGACGTGGGCTCAGAATCAGAGACGAGCGCTTTCAACGAGGACCATTAAAACTTGTTTGGCGAGCTGATGTGTTGGCCGCAACATTAGGTACGCCCCTGATGAGCCCCCACACAGGGGCTAACACTGATGCTGAATTGAAATGCTAAATTGAAACCCTAACTCTTGTTTTAAACCTGAATTTGAAGTCCTAACTTTGCTTAAAACCCTAATTTGAACACCATTAACCCTAGTTTGAAGTCCTAATTTGAAATCCTAACTCTTGTTTCAAACCCTATCACTAGCTTGAAACACAAACCCGTTTGAAACCCTATCCTAGGCTTCAAACCCGATTTTGAAACCTAACCCCAAGTTTAAAACCCTTGCCCTTATTTCAAAGCCTAATTTGAAACCATAACCCACATTTTTTGGACAGCGCTCCTGCCAACCCTTTTCAATCCATTGAATATTGCCTCGGTGAACCCTCACAATGACACTGCTGCTTATACAGTGTCACCATCTGCCACCTTCATCCTTGATGAGAGATTTCAAAAGTGCTGAGTGTGTTCTAATCCTCAGCCCTCGTTTTACTGTGGCCGGGGTGCCTTCCATTTATCGCCTCTGCAACGGTCTCCATACACCACTCAATGTAGATTTGACCCAACCTGTGCTTTATCTCTTCTTCTTTACATCTTCAATCAGGTAGGATCGTCCTTTTTATGAAATTCCAAGATCCCCCCCCTAACAAGCTTTCATTGTTGTTATCAAACAAGAAAGTCCATCATTAAAAGGTCTGCGCAATGACTGACACGCACGGAGCCGGGGCAGGCCAGGAAGTAGAAGCACCCGAGTCGGACGTGGACGAAGCAGAAGCAGCCTTGTTGCACTTCAGCAAATACAACGAAGCCCGGCGGGCTCGTCCGTGGGAGCAGTGGAGCTCCAGAGACAAGGCCAACTACTACATTGATCGCTTCTTCTTCGGCTTCCTGGTCGTCTTCCTGCTCGTGCTGCTGGCCGAGTGCACGTACAAAATGTGGTACGTGACCAACGTGAGGAAGATTGTGGAGTTTGCGTCTGACGCCGTGGTCTTCCTCTTTGACTGGCTCCTCGCTCAGGAGGGACAGGAGGAGCTGGCTGAACTCTGAATTACATCTAGTTTATTTGTCCGACAGTGTTAAATAACCTGCAAATTAATTTTGCACCACACAAATGTGATGTAAATTTTATGTCTGCTTGTCATTTAAGGGAATAAATATGTACCGTACTCCACAAACTGGGTCAATGTGTGCTTTCATGAATTAGTCGCTAAATAATCAGCGGTGGGAAATAAAGTACATGTACTTTGTTACCCTACTTAAGGTATTTTTCATTTATCTGTTTTTTACTTGAGTATGTGTCTTTTCTTTATCTGTACTTTCTACTCCTTACTTTGTAAAAAAAAAAAAAAACATGCTGGTTAAATTTTTTCAACCTCTGCATTTGATGACATACGAAAAGATGCAAATAGAAGGAGGTAAAGTTAACGGCGGTTTAGAACTTAATTGAGGAACATGAACCAGTGAGCATCAGCGAAGACAGCAACAAATTCGGAGAAACAAATGGCCTTATTTAATATAATTGTTTGATGTTGTTGTATACGTCGAGCCGATGCTAGCTAGCTTTTCATGTCATGTGATCCCCATACCCCTTCTCTCTGTATGAGTGCAATGTAAAATATTTTTGAGTGCGCACATACGTTTCCCTCGTTGTGCCAAATCATTTAAAAGTATTGTATATAACTGACAGTTTAAAAAAAAATAAGAATAATGAGCATTATTCATTCCAGGGTCTTAACTTGTGTAGTTTAGAAGTTAAAACAGAAGAAGTCTGTATTTACCAGTCTTTTTTAATAAAAGAAATATGGAAATAAAAATGACATACTTCTCTGTAATGCACCAAATTTGTGACACGTCTCGTACTGGATCTGATTACTTTTGATTCTGCAGATGTATGAAACTATCAAATATCCCCCTGTATAACTGAATGACATCAATAACAAACTCAAGGAATAATAAAGGCCTGTGGTTGTAAAACAAACAACGGTTTTACGAGTCAAAATACACTTTTCAAATGATACAGTTAAAAACAAACTTACGGCAAGCGTGTCCAGGACGCATGCGCATAACCGATCTTGCTAACACGGAAGTGATGTAGGATTGAGGGTGGACGTAATGACTGACATCTAAATAGACCAATTATATCGCAGCATCCCAAGCCAAAGCTTACTGACACGCCCCTCCCTCCCTCTCTCTCTCTCTGTCTGTCTGTCTCTCTCTCTCTCTATCTCTCTCTCTCTCTCTCGCTCTCTGTAGGATTTCCGAGCGTGACCGACGTTTCGTGTCTGTTCAGACTTAAAGTAAGTAATAATAAAAAAAAAACAACAAACCGTTATTTGTCTTGTTTACGCTGGGTAGGTTCATATTAATAGGGTAGGGGAATCATACAGACCATACCTGCTTCTCATGATTAATAAATAAGGTTTCAGCCGAGGCACAATGCTGCTTAAATGGAGGACGGTGGAAGACAGTCGGCCGCCATGCTGCCCTTCTTACAGCTTACATATGGACGAAATGCATAATTTATGGAATATACTCCCAACAGTGACTAAGGTCCACTTACGCAGACCATAAAAATGCGGTTGAAGGCGCCTGCTAATGTTAGCTAGGCTAGGCTATTTTGCAATTCAAAATGTCCGTTGACATCATCATTTGTGTTTGAATGCGAATAGCGCGCGCATTCAGTCTAATTCGTCTTTATTGTAAAATATGGACTTTAGCAAATTGCGCGGTAATTACTATACTGCCCCCTGGTAGGCCGTAAAAAGCACTGCTTATCTCATTGAATAAAGGCCAAAACAAACTTATTTTTTTGCCTTGTATTTTATACCTTCGCAACATTCGTTTTCTTATGTGTTAAAAATACATTTTTATCCACGTAATCCATGTGATAATCGGTACAATACTCCAAAATCAAATAATGCAGCCCTATTCTACTCGTCCCCTACCGTGGCACCCTAGAGCGGGATGTATGGGCGGCATCGTAGGAAGTTAATAAAGGTGTATTTGCTGGTGCAATTAGGTGTTTTTCAGTGAATTTGCAAGTAGGTGAGTTAGCGAATCTGCAAGGGATTACTGTTCTGAAAACTGGTTCAAATTTAAATATGAATTGTTAAGATAGCTGGTTGTGACTTCTGATTGGCATACAAATTATAATGTGTGTGTGTGTGCGTGCGTGTTGTAGAATGCGTTACGTGGCCGCTTACCTGTTGGCTGTGCTCGGTGGAAACACCAGCCCCTCGGCCAAGGACATCAAGGTCATTTTGGGCAGCGTGGGGATCGAGGCTGAGGATGAACGCTTAAACAAGGTAAGCAATGTATCTTGCCGTATACAGTACCTACAAAATGTGACCTTATCTAAATTTTTAAATTCACATACCTCAGCTGCATTTCTGTGCAGGTCATTAGTGAGCTGCAAGGGAAAAACATCAATGAAGTCATGAATTCAGGTAAATGTTTTGTATTGAGGGGATTTTAAGATGCTGCACCAGGAAATGCTATAAATTTCCGCTTTTCCTCGCAGGCCTCTCGAAGTTAGCCTCCGTACCAGCGGGTGGCGCTGTGGCGGCTCCTGCTGCGTCGGGCAAGGCTGCTAGCGCTGGGGCTGCGCCTGCTGCTGGTAAGTACTTATTATTTGACTTATCTATACTTTAAATTATTTTGGGAAGCACACAGATATAAATAGTTCTGACAAACACTTGTTGTTTGCTGTTTTTCAGCGGAAGAGAAAAAGGAGGAGAAGGAGGAATCAGAAGAGTCGGATGAAGACATGGGCTTTGGACTCTTCGATTAATCTGCCTTAGTTTCTAAAAAGCAATAAAAAAGTAAAAGGTTTACACAGAATACATTTTTTTGCCCTTTCTTTTTAATCCCCCCCTGCAAAAAAAGTCACTGTAATGTCACAATTACATCTAACTAAAAAACATGACATAGGGGTTATGCGCCACCAACGTCTGCATTTGGCAAAACGTGTCGAAGCACTTTCTTCCGGAGCCAGGTGACTGTCAGAGCCATATAGCAGGAGACCAGAAAAGGACAAAGCAACTGTAGAAGTATTAAATGTCTGCACTGTCTTTTGTTTTGCACAGGAAGTCTTCAACAGCTATCAAAGACGACAATCTGATATCTGATGTTTAGGCTTTGTTCGTTTTGACAGATGTCATATTTGTATAAATAATATGAATGTTTAATTTTTGTCCAAAGACACAAGCCATAAAGAAAACAAAATATGAAGTTTGGGTGCAAACCATCATGTCGTCAACCCATAATGGTATCTAAGTTATTGCAGCATACACAGCAAGTCCGCCAGCCTGTTTTCAGGGTTTGGTCACGTGATCTGTGGATTAAACTCGGTCAACACCACAATTTAGGCTAAAGATAGGTATACACATCGTGACTTTTTACATTTTAATTGATTACCACCACCCACATGACAAAGAGATAATCGAAATCTTGCCGTCCATGGCTTGGCCAAACTGTTGAACACAAGAGAATTTGCTGCGGTAAACATTGAACAGATTTAACAGTTACGATTGTCGGCCACATCTGTTTTCTGAGCTGATCGGGGAGGGAAAAATCATTCTTAAAACTGGTTTCACACGCAATGCGTAATTTTTTTAATGACCAAGAGCAGACGTTGCCATAAATGTCTTGTAGTACCAAAACTGACGTGTGAGGCAGTATATTGCCACTAGTACTAGAGTCGCACCCCATGCCACAAAATAATCCTACACTGGCTGAGTTGATGAGGGGGGGGGGGGCTAAAATTAAAACTGTGGCCAAATTTAATCCTTCTAACCTTTGACTTTAAATGATTTGTGTTTGGTGGAAAACAAAGTCCCAAAAAATGTCCCAAATAATGGACAAGGGATGCCTGAGGGCTGGACTACAATTCATTCATGAATATCCCCTAAATTCATCTTAAATTTTCAACAGTGCTATCTATCGATATGTGTCATTTCTACTAGATGTCAGTCAAGCCTAGAGCATGGCGTTCAATACCTGGATGATGTGATGTTGGGGGAAAAAAAGATGAAAGACTTCAAGACCTCACGCCGGTGGGATTTGTTTGTACAATACACTTTCGTATGTTCGAAAGGAAGCACCTTTTTAAATCTCTTTCTGAACATATGATGCACTCCGCAAAGGTCAAGGAAAGGTGGTATTAAGGTTAAAATACTAATGTCACGTGTTCAAAATCGAAGGCGCTGATTGGCCGAAGAGATCTGTGTATCACAGATCGATTGCTTTTCCTTCAGTGCCCGGATGTCTCAGCTATTTTGAAATTGAATTTGTCAAACTGAAGCTGAAATTATAAAAGATAAATGTGAAAACAAATAGTTTGCATTTTTATTGCGGATAAAATAATCTTACATTTACGTTCAAGTTTATTGGACTTCAGTTCCAAACTTGTGAATTCAATTTCAAATTATACTATTCAGATTCAGTTTTTGAATGCAGAGTTTCAAATTAAACAAATCTAATTCAAATTATGTTTTCCAAATTCAGTTTCTTAATACAATTATTCAAGTTTAGCAATTCAAAGTCAAATATAAATAATTCAAAATCAGTTCCTGCTGGCACATATTTCAGCCAATACAGAAAACAATGAAATGTTGTCAAAATGACCTCACTGTGCGTGTTCAGTTTACACATGCTTTATATTACAATATAAGGAAATGTTTGACAATATGATAATATCTGATGTTTAGGCTTTGCTCGTTTTTATAGATATCAGATTTGTATAAATGATATACATGTTTAAAGACAAAAGCCATACAGAAAACAAAATTGGAAGTTTGGGTGCGAACACATCATGTCAGCAACGCATAGTTATGAAAGTTGTTGCAGCATACACAAGGAAGTCCGCTAGCCTGTTTTGAGGGTTTGGTCACGTGATCATCGGCATGTAGTCGTGGATTAAACTCTACACCATCGTTACACACCACAATTTAGTATAAAGCGAGTATACACATTCTGATTTTTTTTTTTACAATTTAACAGATTTTTTTTTTACATGACACATGACAAAGAAATAATCAAAATCACGCAGTCCATAGCTTGGCCAAACTGTTGAACACATGAGAATTTGCTGTGGTAAATATTGAACAGGTTTAACAGTTACGATTGTTGGCCGCAACTGTTTTCTGAGATGATCTGGGAGGGGGAAAATAAATAAATAAATCACTCTTAAAAACTGATTTTACACACAATGACTTTATTAAAGTGGCACTAAGCAGGCCCCCCAAAAAATGTCATGTAAATTCGACACACCACAGAAGAGTAATGTTAACAAGCCTGCCAAATTTGCATGAATAGAATTAATCGCTAAGTATATAAAGTCAGGTTTCAAAACTTGAATAATAAAGGGAAACCTCGCAGGTGTCAGACACTGTGGGCGTGTCGAATGGATGCGCCAAAAGGAAGCAGATAGCTTTTATGATGTAAAATCATGTTAGGAGGCGCCACTTTAAAATTGAATGGTTATTGTGGACTATAATCATAAAAATAAGCACACAAGTCAACTTCCCCTCGCCGAACACGCCACCTGACGGCTGCTAGTTAGACAGTCGACACTGGCCCATTCACTAGTTACGAGTTACCCACCAACCCATGTTGTCTCTGGTCAAAGTTTACAAAACTATCCGTCGTAAAACGCGCACTTCAGAGTCGGCTGGTGGTAGTGTTGATGTCCAGCTCGCCATCCGCGTGTGTCTTTTGAAACTTCTGTAAATTGAGGCCTCCGGCGAAGTTAGCTGAGCACGGCTAACTCACCATTCAGACAAACGACATGACGTCACTTTGTACTGATAGACGGGGCTGTGTTTTAGCCCCGCCCACAAATGTGCAAACGGTGTAAAAGATGCGACAATCCAGCACTATATTGTTAGAAGTCTTTGCATATGTTTTCAGCACTTATCTTCAAACATATTTATTGTATTTAGAAACAAAACACGGATACCTGCTTAGAGCCTCTTTAACTGGTTTTAACTGAGCTCCAAAATGTCTGCTGTAGTACCAAGACTGACCTGTGAGAGGCAGTACAGTGCCACTAGTGAGTGGCACCCATGTCACAGAATAATCTTTCAATATGACAGTATAAATCTAGCCCATACTTACTTTTGACTTTATGGTGGGGCTGAAATTGTTCCCGATATTTTGGTATTTGTGTACCCTATTTCCTCTGTACTCCGTTTAATTCAATTTCAAATTATACTATTTTTAAATGCAATGTTTCAAAAATAAACGAATCTAACTCAAATTATGTGAACTCAAATTCAGTTTCAGACATTCAAATTCAAATATAATTGGTTCAAATTCAGTTCCTGCTGGCACATATTTCAGCCAATACAGAAAACTGTCAAAATGGCATCATTGTGTGTGTCCAGTTTACAAATACACACGCTTTAGATTTCAATATAAGGAAATGTTTCAGTAGCTGATGTAAAATTTTATGTCTTCCATGTCATGTTCTAATTAATATAACTAAGATCATGTATGTTATGTAACCCTTTTTCTTTTTTTCAAAGGAAGTTACCCCACATCGCTTCTGTCCAACTACACACTTCTGCTATTTTTTTCCCTCCACTTTTTGCACTTCCCGTTTCACTTAGCTCTTACAAGAAACCCACTGCTGGAATGGAAAGGTTTAACCAATGACGATGTCCATTGAGTGTGATCCCACGGAAGAGACTATAATTATCCTTAATAGTCTTTTTTTATACGCTGTGATCAAAACCCTTCGCTCATTCCCTATTCCCGAATACAAGTACCACCTTAAAAAATTACTTATAGCTCCCAAAGTACCCCCATCATAACCAATGTTAAAATACAGTAGTGTTGTAGACCTCGGTGTTCATGAAAATCAAGCGAGATTATATTCCTAAGAAGTACACCATTTGTCAAAAGTCTGGAGACATTTCTTTATTCAATGGCACGAGAGAGTGTTTCAAAACTTTTGACTGGTAGTCTACGGTACATTTAATATTATGACAATGCGCAGTTTGAACATTAACACTGCACAGAAATATAGGGAGACAAAAAACTGTACCTAAATGATTGAATTAAAATGCATTGCAAATCAAAAATTTACAAATCGTACCTTGATAAAAGTTTAAAAACAAACAGTTCTTAAAGATTAAATGCTAATGTATTGTACAGAAAAGTTAAATACAACCGAACTGCAGTTAGGCAGTGATTCTTGCGTGTACCACTCGTGGTACTAGTACCGCACTTGGTGAATCACCGACGTAGGGGATAACCTGTACTCACTACATATTCGAACGGCACTACGAAATGGTGAACTGACTACTGACTACTATATACAGCACATCTATCCTTTTCCGTCCAGTGTTTTCTTAAAATCTGTCAGTCAGTTTCCAAACACGTCATGAGTAAAGATATGTTTCCATGAAAGAAGTAGCATCCCGTGCTATGGGACGACATTAAGGCGTTTCCCGTGCTGGCCTGCCTGCGGGGAAAACCTGTTCCTCAGGTGGAATCCATCAGCGCACGCTTCCACTTGGCTGCTGACAGACTGCCACATTCCATCTCTTAATTACACGCTAGCGTTGGGAAAAGACGGGGTGCGGTGAGGCTGCGTGTTGCATAATTCAACGCCAAATGTTCCAAAAGGTCTCAACACGTTGGCATTCCCGTGGCGCATTTTGCATGCTTCCACGTCGCACCATGTTTTTTTTTTTTTTTTTTTTAGACGTCAAGATGTACGCATTAAGTTGACAAAAGGTGTGGCACCTGTTTGGCTTTCCACCATTGGCTTACTGTGCTAGGCTAACACAACAAACGCTAATCTACATCCAAAAACAAAAGGACAGCTTTTGTTGATTCTGCATTTTTATTTGCAAGATGAATGCCTGCATTCACATTAAAATCAACATGTCACATCTTATTTGAACTTCTAATAAATAAGACATTTTTCTAGTTGTGAAATTGGCGGTGCTGTAAACAGTATTGCACGGGTTGTTTCTGAACAAAATCAATAAAACATCACATTTATTACACGAAGACTGTATTTACACTGCAGGTCCAAGGGTTCAATTATGATTTACTGCCTATATGCGATTATTTTTTAAAAACTTGTAGTTCAGGTGTAGGTGTCAAACTCTAGGCCTGGGGGACAGATTTGGCCCACCACATCAGTTTTGTGGCCCACTAAAGTGAATCAAGTATCTACTATTTCATTTTGCTTGCTAAATAGATGTATATTTCCATTTTAAATGAAAATTACCATTTTTCTACCCTTCTTACAGATATTACAAGCATTTTTTTCACCAACCAACATATTTGGTCAAACTGAATTCAATGTTAAAAAAAATATAGCAATAAAATGCAAAGGTAATTGTGTGTCCATAATACTATGTGATTATACAGTTTTATGATTTTCAGTCGTAACGCCCCCTTGATGGAAAACAAAACATGATGTTTGACCGCTGCTCTGCTTCCAACCAGCACATGCCCAAATTGCACCTAAGTACCTACATAAGCGTCAACATGGAAGTAAACAATAATACAAATATAAAATTACATACTGTAGCATAATGTTGGTCTGGACTGACTCTTTCCCCAATTGATTTAAATGAGGGTCCCCATTTACTCCACTGGCCGATGTCTGCAATTATTTAGCTTATTTAGATGGAGACACCTCTGATGTAGTGTATTTAGACCAGATTCATTTTTTTTTCATTTACAGTAAACTACCATCCTAATTGTGACACACACAAAAAAAAAATCTGAATTGTGTCACTAGAACCTTGCAGCGTGAATCCACCTCGATAGTAGATCCAGCAACTACCGTACGGTGAAGTTCACAGAGGAATGTCCTCACAGCGTCCGTGTCAGCAAATTATGCTCTTCCGGCATAATTAAACACAACCACGTCAAACGGGAAACTTGCATCACATCCTCAGCTTAACTTCACTCCCGGAAATGTTTCCACGATTTGCCTCCTCCGTCATCAGGGATGATCTGAACATGCCTGGAAGAGACCGCAGAATGAATTATTAATTATTATTATAGAATTATTATTATAGAATTATTATTAATAATAATAATAATAATAAAATAAAAAATAAAATCACAAAATATGCAATCATCTAGAACAGTGATAGTCAACAACCGTGCCATGAGAGATCACAGGAAATTATCCTCGTTTACCTAATTGGTCTTATAATGGCCCATAAATGCCACAAGATGGTGACAAAGCCCTACTTTTCTATAAAAACAAGAGGCCTGACTAAATAAAGTTCCTCCCCTCACTTCAACATAGTTTATTGGCCAAGATATAGCACCAAAGTTATACTTTTATATTGGAGAGGGCTTCGTCCAGCGAATAATGGAGAATAGGTTAAATAAATTTATGAATAGTGAATAACAAGTATGCGGGAGAACGCTGTATTTGCTTTTTGTGATATTTTTGTTTGGTGGTGGTCCGCGGGATGTAAAATATAGTATGTGCCTTGGAAACGGATGTGAAAAAAATGATCCTAATGTCTTACTTGTTTGTACTCAAATCGGTCTTGCAGATAGCGGTTGCCCAGGCCGGTGATGTGACCGACGTTTTGGCGGGAGAGGCCGGCGACGCGAGCCGTGAAGTCCAGCGTGAAGGCCAACTTGACCAGCTCGGGCGCCGTGGACAGGACGGCGGGCTGGGTGAGTGTGGGCGACGCCTCCTTTTCCAGGTAGGCGTCGGCCAGCCTCTGGAAGGACGAGTACGACATCCCCTTGAAGAAGTTGCTCAGGGTGGAATTGTCTCTAATCTACCAGGAAGAAAAAAGAAGCTAAAAAGTCAATCAAGAAAATCCTTCTGAGCTCTGATAAAACTGCTTTTATGTTAGCATCCATGCTAATCTCTTCCATTGTATACAAGCTTAAAAGTCAAAGAAAGTTAAAACAGTCTCGTATAAAGGGCAGTGACGCGCGATGCTTGACTGAATAACAGCACACGCATGCCTGTTGAAGTTTGTACTTTGACTATAATGACCACTTATCACCTCATTTGTGATACAGCTGCTTAATCACAACAATATTTGACCCATTTCACATTTAACAACCTTTCTAGATACCCAATTAACCAAACATACCCCTCTAATGTAACATAACTATCAACCTAAGCTACGCATCGAATCACCCATTGAACTGACCTAACCTCCTGCCCAGATAATTTACCTGCAGTACTACACTTATAACCACCCATATAACACACCTACTCATCTAAACTAGCTACCTAACCTACCCATTTAGCCTCCCTATCTAATCTACCTATCCATCTAATATACCTTCCTACCTACCCAATTACCCAAAGTACCATACTTATCTAACTTACCCATCTACTGTACCTACCTACCTACCTACCTACCTACGCACCTAAGCTATGCAGGCAACCTACTCCTCTAACCACCCATCAATTTAATCATGTGTCCATGAGTAATATGTGAAATAAACAGTAGATTTGTTACAATTTGTGTAATGGCCGCTGACTGACCTTGCCGTCGATAGCGTCTCCCTGCTCCTTTGTCAAAGCAATGATCCGGTTGATGACCTCCTCTGGAGGGAAGGAAAATGAACAGAAGTTGAGTTGGTATGCCCGCAGCTGCTACATTCCATCCTTTTACTGACCTACCTATCTGCCTACCTACCTACCTATGTTAACAAACTAGACCCAGAACAGGTCACCCCTCTGGGTTTGGCTGTCAGCTACTATAAATCTAAAATCAAATATAAAACCACTATACTACCAATGGCTCCAAAATCGCAAGCAACATTACGAAAACAATGCGACGATAGATACACTGTGTCCTTACCATCCGACATAGTCACCGCCTCCTCCTTTTCCTTGACCTCGTGGAGAATCTTCTCCAGTTCCTCGGACACCTTCTCATAGTAGGAGATGGTCGGTTCCACGCTCACCACGGCTGCAAATTAACAACAGGACGTTAGCAAAGGCATTGCATGCTTTTCTAACCAAACATGAATTCTCAACCAGTGTGCCAACAGGAAATAATCCCATGCGTTGGTCTGAAAATTAATATTTATTTACTCCAAATCATATATCTCTGTTCCTCTATCTATGCCATTGACCAATAGTGACAGGCAGAACAATTGAACGCTTGTCCACTAGATGGCAGAAGGTACAATTAACCAGCTTTGTGTCAAAAGTTCAGACAGAATGAGTACATTTGTGAGTAAATTGAGACGATATTGTCATTATTTCAGTATGTATACTTTTTGTGACGTCTTTGTTTGGTGGTATCTTTTGAAATGTTTTCAATGTGAAATTCACTCATCACAAAAGGGTTTGGGCTTTCAGTGGAAATTATAAGATGAACCAAGAATGCACTTTTACCTTTCCAGGTGAATTTAATTTGCTCTTCTCTAAACTTTTTAGCGCACATGTCAAACTGTTCAAGATATCCCCAACTTTTTGCAAGTAGTGCATGCACCTTGGCTCAGTTAGGGTTGGTAATCACTTTTCTAATCAAAACCATACCTTCTACTACGGTGATGTCCGCCGGGTTCAACTCCTCTCGCTTGTTGAACTTAATGAGGGACAGGCGCCTCTTGGAAAACCTTCTTCTCAAAACATTTCTCTTTAAGGACTTCTTCTTTGTCGAGGAGGCCGGCGTCGAGGCGGGCAGGCACACGGAAACGTGGTCCGAGTCATCGTCGGACGCTTCCGGAACATCGTACGGACACTCCTGCTCCTCGTCTTTCTCCTCACTGCTCCTCCGCGGGAACAGATCCAGGAAGTTCTTCCACAAGGAGGGCTTTTTGTGCTTCTTGGACTTCTTGCTGACCTTGTCGTCCGGCAGTATCTCCGGGGGAAGGTCGACGGTAGCGAGCGACGAGAACCCACCGTCTTCGTTCACGCCGTCGGCCAAGTGAATGGAAGGGTCGCTGGAATGTCTCCGGTGCCTTTTGGGGATGGTCACCCACTTGAGTTTACGCTCGGGAGACTTGATTCCCAGCGACTCGTCGTTGAGGCTGAGGCTGCGTTTGACGTAAACTTCCAGAAGACGCCGCGTGTCGTTGGGCGCCACTGAAATCACAGGACTGTTGTTGGGCCATCGCTGGGCTGTCTGGGCTTCCATTGTGCGACAACTGCAATGGCAAGAGAACAATAATCTTAATAAGAATGAATCAGTTTTATTTACCACTTTTCATAGCACTCAAAGACACTTTACAAACTAGATTTGCACGTAGATTTGATGTTGAAACAGAAGACGATTGTTGTAACTAAGCTGCAATAACTGTTGTTTTTCACAGAGGATAAAGAATATATGCCTGTGAGTAACATTGTAGTTGCTTATTTTATGTTTGTTGCGTATTCATTTTAAATCCTGACTGGATTCATTACACTTCAATATTGTACTAACTGTATGATAATGTGTATTGGAGCAATACAGTAAATTAATGTATGTCAATAAAAAATAACTTACTACAACTCATTTGTTTAAGGAAAGACTAGAATTTAGCCATATTTCCGATAAAAGCTCTTAGCCATCCATCCATTTTCTGAGCCGCTTCTCCTCACTAGGGTCGCGGGCGTGCTGGAGCCTATCCCAGCTGTCATCGGGCAGGAGGCGGGGTACACCCTGAACTGGTTGCCAGCCAATCGCAGGGCACATAGAAACAAACAACAATTCGCACTCACAGTCATGCCTACGGGCAATTTAGAGTCTCCAATTAATGCATGTTTATTGGGATGTGGGAGGAAACCGGAGTGCCCGGAGAAAACCCACGCAGGCACGGGGAGAACATGCAAACTCCACACAGGCGGGGCCGGGGATTGAACCCGGGTCCTCAGAACTGTAAGGCTGACGCTCTAACCAGTCGCCCACCGTACCGCCTAAATGACTTACCTTTACAGGAAAACAACAGGATGTTGTATTAGAGACTGTATTAGAGATGTTAATGTTATTATTATTTGCTGCCAGTAGACTTTCTTGACTGATTTATTTTTTTGACATTATTATTATTATTTTTTTTAATATTATGTCATTTCTGCCTTGTTTTTGCTTCAGTCCCCCCCCCCTCCTTGCTTTACTCAACTTATTTTGCTGCTATTACTTATTTACTGCTAGTGCACTCTCTTGACTGGATTAATTTTATGACATCTATATTTTTAAATCTATATTAATTATATTAGTTGTTTTTGTTTTCGCTTCAGTTGATGAATTTGTTTTGCCGAAAGTGCCCTTCGTTGACTGGACTCAAAAGCATTCCACCACACATTGTACTTACTGTATAACTGTACATTTGCTGAATTAAGTTGAATTTGATATCAAGTGCAAATCATTTGTTCCAATGCAGTTATTTGAGTTAGGACAGACCGAAATGTAACCACAGTTCTCTAAAAGTGCATCAAGAGTACAAAAAAGTGACAGAGAGTAAAAGGACAGCTCTTGCATTATTAGAGACCTTGATGCACAATAAAAAAACATGTTGATTTATGACTAATAAAAGACAGAACTAATCAGCATGAAGTGCTGATCAAATGAGAGGACTCACGTAGTTTTGTCCGATGATGTGACGGTCAGCTGTGTGAAAATGACTCTGTAAGTTTCTCTGCGTGTGCTTTCCAAAGAGGAACTTCAGCCTTCTGCTGTTTTGTTGGCCACCTCTGTGCTCCACTTCCTCACCTGAGCTCGCTTAACGTCACCACCTACGTTGGCCCAGGGGGCGGGGCATGTAAACTCCTCCTTCACCTGCACCAACCAGGCTTCATTACTGTATTAGGCAACCTTTCCATGATTGGCAGTGGCTGTCTCTCTCCATAAACGCAACACCTGGCTGACCCACTTTCTATTCTTTCTTTTATAATCTGTTCATCCATTGATCCGTTCCAGCACCCCCCCCCCCAAAAAAAAACCCAACAACAACATTTAAACGATTTGTAATGCAAAAAATAGCACTCCACATAATATAATAACATAAATAAATAGAATGTAAAGAATTGTAATATTTGCGCATCATGAGTTATCGTGATATCGATGCTGGTTTCGTTAGCCCGTCTGTGGCAGTTCCTGTTACGTATGTGTTAACATTAAGCTAGCAGATTTTAGGGCGAGTGCTGTGAATTGGTTAAATACACAAGGTGTAATTCTTTGTGTTATGCCTAATTTTACAGTTAACTTCAACTGGGAGTGGCAATAAACAGCTCGAAGTAAGCACTTGGTCGCTTTTTTTTCGATCGCTCACGATCCGCCAAAACCGCTGCTCGTCGTAGAGTTTGCTGCCACCATCAAGTGTTTCGAAACGCAAATGTTTTGCCTGCAACTCACGACAAAAGACTCAGCCGAGCTACGGTTCATATCTCGAAACGCTCGTAAATGGGGTCACCTATAAGTTGAGGCACCACTGTGCTTAAATTAGCCAGCGGTAGCTTTGCGCATATATCGTTAATTCACAGTCTGGGCTCAAAAGGGTCAACGGAGACTCCAGACGTCTCCAGTGACAGCACAAATAGTCTCCTTGAAACTAAGTCCTCTTCGCCCTATATGTCCTTCCAAGCTGATTTCCAGGAAGTGCAGCCATTTATCCCGAAGTTGCCGCCCCTCTCTGTTTGCAATGAGCTCATCACACTTAGTGAGTCAGCAGCCGTCCCGATTGTTTACACAATTCTGTACATGCAGGAAACCAAAACACCATTCACTTTTGTTTTCATTTTTATTTTTTATCATATTTATGAATGTTGAGTATCTCTCGAGGTGGACTTTATATTTATGACTCTACTGCTACAATCATAAAGTTATCATAGCAATGAAGTTATGGTTGTTGCACCCTACACGGAGCAAAATGTGTTAAATTAACATTTCTATATATTTTTAAGAACTATATATGAATGTGGTCAAGTGACTTGAGGGCTTTGTACTGACCAGTAAAGCAGCATGTAGTACCACACGTTGCCAGAGGATGGCACGCTAATAACACATCTTTCACACAATTATTATGATAATGCTTAAATACAAATCAAAATACAATTATTATTATTATTATTAAATATTGATGAAATAAATGTAAAAAAAAAAAAACCTACTAATATTAATATTGTAACTATTATTACACAAGATTATAACATAAGTTTTACTTCTTCCCTCTTCAAAATTTGTAATTGTTTTGTTTAGTACTGCATGTTTGAAATAAATTGTCGATCAATCAATTAAATTACCTCCCATCACAATAAATAATATATGAGCATAACCATAGAAATATACAAAATATTTTAATTTGTGGTTCAGACTATTGTTCAAATTTATGATGACCATTTGAGCTAAGAAGATGGGTTTATTATAATATATATATCAGTTGTTATAATATATTCACAAATCTCATAATAAGAATTAGTTATAATAAAAATGTAAAAATACATGATAATATTGGATGGGAGAATTTTTTTTTTTCAAATCTTCCAGCCAGTCAGTTTAATCACTGATTTGTAAGAAAGGCTTACCTTTGTGGAGTTTTAACAATTTAACTTTAGCTGACTCAACGTTGTCTGAGAAATAAAATCCTTTTATAACGGACTGAATGGTCTTTATCACCTCCATTTCCTCATAAGAGCTCAAAGAGGCGTCTATGAGTCCTACAACAAATCCGCTAACTTTCTCCTTTATTTGTACTTTTCACCCTCCCCGGAATTTTGACGTAAAAGTATTGTATTAAAAAATAAAAATCAACACTGTACAAGAAGATACACGAGACATCAAACAGTTCCATTTGCTAGATGAGTTGTGGCACTTACCCACTTGCCCTTTTTGAAATTAGATAGTAGAGTCGTTAGCTGCTAGCTCGATAGCCGCTCTGTTGAACTTCGACTGTACACCAAATCTGAAGAATTATGTTTTATGGTGCTTTATATGAAGTACAAAATATGTATCAGAAGCAAAACAAATATTTGCTTGCAACAGTGCCATCTGCTGGATCTGGTGGGGCAACTTGTCACTTGCCCCTAACGTACATGAGTCGACTGCGAACTAGATAGCTAAACTTGGCTAGCAGCTAACGTCAGCATGGGCTGCACTATTTGCAAGGGCAAGTGGGGAGATGCCCTACCACATCCAGCAGATGGCACTGTTGCGAGCAAAGCTTGTTGCCCTTAATTCAAATCGACAGCGATATCAACCCCTAATGTTAGCTGCTAGCTAGATAGCCGTTGATATCAGCTCTACAACAATCTTCCCAACCTTATTCTATTAGTGCTCTGTATTCAATATAAAATACGTACAGTGAACCTGTGCGTATTTGCGCACAAATTCACCTATTTGCATTTTTTCTATGAAATCTATCCTCACCTATTTGATGGAAAAAAAAACACCTACTCATTTTGGTGTATTTTTTTGTTTACATTCTTTAATGCTCTAAGATGCCACACGATGGCGCCAAAGTCATAACTAATAGGAAAGCAGTAATTGGTGCCAAGGAAGTATGTTGAACTTATACATCTTGACGATTAAGGATTTTTGTATGTCAAGTAGGAGCTAAGTACCAAGTAAATAACTAAGCTGAGTAACAGCTCCGTTTTTTTGCGGAAGTTACTGAGGTATCTATTTGCTGCGTGTGTTTTTGCTCTGCTGAAATCACTTTTAAGCCATTTATCTTTAAGGATAATGTTGTAATTAGTTCAAAATTCTATTTAAAGTATTTTGGGATCATAGTTTACAGTTTCAAACTAAAAATATAGGCAATTATAAACATTTTTAGAAGGGGTGTCAGTTATTTGCATTTTTTTTCGCTGCTTGTGGCAGACAAAAACAAACAAAAAAAAAACAGTTTTTCTCTCTACGGTGCCATCTGCTGTTTCTGGTGGGGCACTTCCCCCCTTGCCCCTAATGTAAATCGACAACTTTTTTTAAACCAGTTTTTCAGAAGCTAGTTCACATTTTGTGTTTAAAAAAATTTATTCTTCAATTGAGTCCAAAGGCTAATGCCAAACACGTCCTAGTCAGCAAAGTCAGGGCGCTGAATCGTGCCAGAGTATGCCGCCGATCAATAAGACACGGCGGCGCGAAGCTGCTCGTGTTGTGATCAAGGTCAGTCCAACCGTCAGCGCATCCTGACGACAGTCTGAATGCAAATGCTGAACTTTGTCGCCTGTTTTACATTCAGCTCATAAGCAAACAGTCTGCTGAGTAAGCAGGAATCCGACACGCTGGTATGCAACTTGCCCGTCCATTGTTTCCAAGGAGGGGCGTGGCTTGTCCAGTCATGCGACGGTGCTATATTTAGACCGTGGCGTAAAACTGATATGCAATGTATGTACTTTTCTAATACTGAAATTTTGGAGAATTTGAAATATTTTAAAACAAAAACACAATACCATTGAAAAATAGTACAAGCTATCAGACAAAAAAGTGAAAAAATACTACGTAAAAAAATACAAAAAATGAAAAATAGAAAAATATTACAGAAAGATTTTTTTTATTTTAGATTTAAAAAAATAACTTACTAGAAATATTGCTTATATTTTTCAACCCAAAGAATTTACTATAAAAATATTAGACAAAAATAAGCAGACAAAAAAAGTGAATAAACAAACAAATATTTCAAAACATTACGTGACGATTAAAAAAATACAACAAAAAGACAAAAACAACAGAAAAATATAAAAAATATTGTTTGAAAAATACACAAATATCAGATAAAAGACAAAAAACAAGAACAAAACTTGTGAAAAATACAGAAATATTTGAGAATAATTGAAAATATTAAACACAAGCTTGAAACATGAAATAAATGAGAGTAAAAAAAGACAAAATTAAAAATAATGAATGAACAAATATTTACAACACATGACAAAATGCACACATGTAATATAAAATAATACAAAAATTCCACACAAATGTAGAAACATAAAATAACCAAATAGTAGAAAAAAAATACTGAAATTGTAATCATTCCAAATTACATTAGATGAAAACTACAAACAGATTTGTTGATAAGTACAAAATTATTAGATGAAAAATATGCAAATATTATAACACACAACATTCTTTTGTTAAAATGCACAAAATAATAATACAATGCAAAGTATTGCAACCCCCAAAAATAGAAAAAAAATATGAAAAATAAAAAACATTATGACAGTAATCTCCCCCCCCCCAAAAAAACAAAATATATATAAACTATTGCACAAAAATATTAGATAAAAAATCCTCACAAATAACATATTTTTAGATAGTGGTGTAAAGCTGCTGTGTCACATTTCTGCTGACCTTTGAATGGAGTCCTCCGGATTCCTTTGGTGTAATACCTGATGAATTATAAATGACAGCAGCATCACATCGGCGTCGACCTTGTGAGAGTCACCTGTGTGTGTGTGTGTGTGTGTGTGTGTGTGTGTGTGCGTGTACTTGCCTGCCTGATGCCCGTCGTTCAGTCAGTGATCCACCAGCCGAACAAGGACGCAATGATTTTTGTTCTCTGCAAATGATGCTCTTATTAATTATTCATCTGCTTACTCACTGGGAGAGTCCGTCCGCCCGTCTATATATTGGCAAAAAAAAACCTAAAATATTTATTAAATGATTAAAAACAGAAAATATGAGAAAAAAGAAACCGTAATCAACAACAATATTGTGATGGAATACAAAAATATTTGAAAATAAGATTACATATTAGATACAAATAAAGCATATTACATGACAAAAAGAAAATGTTAAATAAATTACAAAATTATGACAAAAAATATAAAACATATTTGAAAATAATAAAAATTATTTATCAAAAGCACAAAACTTTGTTAGAAATATACAAAAAAACAGTAAAGGAAAAAAAACACAGGAGTATTAGATAATGAATATATATATATATATATATATATATATATATATATATATTAGAAATTTGATACAAAATATTAGATGAAAATAAATGTCAGAGTAAAAGTAATTATGTCCATATATGAAATTAAAAATGTAATAAAATATTTGAAAAAAATAAATTAAACCCACAAACCTTACTTTAAAAATATAAGAAAAATGACAAAAGAATACAAAGAAAAGTGTTTAAAAATAACACAAAATATTTGAAAAAAACATAAATATTTATAAAAAATACGAGTGTTATGGAAATTTATAACATTTAGCTGGAAAATGAACAAATATTACAAAAACTATGACAAAATAGAACAAAATAATACAAATTATAAGATAAAGTAATATTAAATTATTATAGATTTTTTTTGTCATACAAATATACCAAAATATTAGACAAAAACAACTACATACAAAAATTGTAAACTATCAGACATGAACATTTAGAATAGACAAATATATATATATATATATATATATATATAGAGAGAGAGAGAGAGAGAGAGAGAGAGAGAGAGAGAGAGAGACATTTTGTTGTCATATAAATATATCAATATTTATATTATATATATATATGTATATATATATATAATATAAATATTGATATATTTATATATTTATATTACAATTACAAATACAAATATTGATAGATTTATATGAAAAAAAATCTATAATAGACAGTGGAGTGGACTGTGAGCTGCTTGCCCTTGTTTTAACATATTAGTTATCACCCAAATAATGAGCGGTTGACTCCAGACAGTTAATAGCATACATGTTTAATGGAAGGCACTACTTACAGAATAAATAAAACGTCACTCACTCATTCATTCATTATAACTGAGAGCTAAAACTCCATTTTTTTGTTGCTGTTGTTGTTGTCATTTGGAAGTTCCGTGCATAAATGCATAGAGAAAAGGCATATCTTTCAAATGAATCCTGGTCTAAATCAAGGTTTAGTTCCAATTCTTGCACTTCTGCTGGTTCATCGGTGCAAAAACGTTTTTTTTGCACTCGCTTGCAAAATGACAAACGTGGAGTTAGCCCGCTCTAGCTGTCAGTGGGTCAAGTGTACTCGGCAAGAATAAGTGCTTCTTCTAAGCATAAAGTGCTGAGTAGCCAAGTCACTAAATGATGCAGCCTTTACATCTTATTGCCTCCCATTTAATTATTGCTGTGTTCCTGGGGTCAAACAGGGTTCCCCTATGCCCACATCAACATTATTGCATACAGTACATTTATTGCAAGATTACATTCATGGCCGTTGCTATATAAACTCTATTTATACGTGTCATGGAGTCACATTATCATGATTAAAATGCGGCATGCATGTCTAACAGTCTCATTTGATTATCACTAGACCATTAAAATGTTTATAATTAGCTACATTCGTTATGTCAAACCTTAGTAGTAGCCTCATTTCTGCATGCCATGCTATATAAATAATACATTGTTTATTTCGTTTAAAGTGTGCAAAGTGAATTGTGTTCTGCCCCCCCTCTGCCCACCCACCCACCTTCCTTTTATCCAAAGTATAAATCTTACAGTATGTCACACGGTGATGATAAATGTGCTTTCCTGAGCCTCACAAAGTGCGTATGTGGAGATTAACATTCAGCGCAATCGTTCGACAAGCTCTTCAAATTGTACTTTAAAAATTTTATATTGCGTAATTATGCTCAATTGGCAAGAAAACATCAAATGTCGATGCATATTTTTGTTTTTTTGTCCCATTAGCATTTGATTGATATTTTACTAAAACTTGCAAAGTATACAGGATTTCATATATCATTTTACAACAACAATTGAAGATGTCTCGCACAGCGTGGACATGTCCCAGCATCCTTGAAAGCCTCTCGTAGATTTAGCTGAATACGATAAGGTGAAGCTTCACATGCGACTAATGATTTTTTTGGTTGTTGTTTTAGTAATGGAGGAGGGGACTGTTTGGGAGGTCGTCACAAGGACAGGCTGGAGAGGACACGGGTCACTTCATTAGGTACACCCCTATGACTGAACATTATGCCTATACAAAGAGAATAACATTTACAATACTACAACTGTTCACAATGATTTCAAATAGATGCATCATTTGCATTGTAAATCTTTATTTTTTTCGTTATCTAATAGTTGGACTAATGGTCAATCTAGAATTGGAGGACATTTTTTGTCCAAGTTTTAAATCAGCTTTTTTTTGTTTTGTTTTGTTAGGATTTTGTCAATGTCTTCCTTGTGATTGTTAAAACGTTTAATTTTGTCACAGACATTTTATATACTATAGAAGTAATTATGCTCTGAAGTTGTCTCTCAACATATAGGCAACCCTGCTACGAAAACCTTTTTTAGCCATCTAGAGGAAAAAAAAAAAGAAAAAAAAGTGAGCTACATGACTGAGCAGAAATTACATCATCAAGCTAAATGCTCAGTCTAATTCAAATAAACGTTTACTTTCCTTATGTAATTGTAAAGGATAAATGATTGATTCAGCAATATTTTTTCTAAATATATGTTTTTCAGGGAATTGGGTATCTGTTGTGGTACACAAAGCAAAATATATGATACGATAAATAAAAATCGTCTACAATGTGTACTGTTCATGGTTGGGCTGGACAAAAGAAATTATTTGATGGTTTATTTTATTTTTTCCTTTAAAAAAAATAGCAAAAAAAAAAAAAGATAAAATAAGGGTCTGATTTTCAAAAACGCTGTTGCCAAAATTTTCCTCCAATTCTGGAATGACAAAAAAAATTTTTTTTAGGGGGGCGTCAATTGTGGGTTTCATTATTCACGGTAGGGCTTGTCCCCAATTCTGCGCTAGTAGCCCAGCAATTTGTCAAATGAACAGATGGAATTTACATTTGTTAAAATGGTCCCTCTTGTGCTGACTTGTGCATATTTCACTTTGTCCAAAAGAAGACAACTTAGGTAAAGGCTTCAAAGTGTCATCATGCTGCAGCAGTACAAAAATGATTGGAGGAAAATGTTGCTTTACGAGTTGTAGCCGTTCTTCTCGACGCTCCAGGTGCTTTTGTCGAGCGACGCCGCGCTGCCGTACTTGTCGGCCAGCGTGCTCTTCTGCGCCTCGGTGGCGGCGTCGATCATCCGCTTCTCCTCCTGCTCGGTCTCGCGGTGGTAGAAGTAGTTGAAGTTGGACACGATGACGGGCACGGGCAGCGCGATGGTCAGCACGCCGGCGATGGCGCACAGGGTTCCCACCATCTTGCCGCCTATGGTGCTGGGGCACATGTCTCCGTAGCCCACCGTGGTCATGGTGACCACCGCCCACCAGAATCCGTCCGGGATGCTGACGAACTGCGTCTGGGGCTCGTCGACTTCGGCGAAGAAGATGGCGCTAGAGAAGAGGATGACGCCGATGAAGAGGAAGAAGATAAGCAGGCCCAGCTCTCGCATGCTGGCCTTCAGGGTCTGCCCCAGGATCTGGAGCCCCTTGGAGTGGCGCGACAGCTTGAAGATGCGGAACACTCTCACCAGGCGGATGATCCTCAGGATGGCGAGCGACATGTTTTGGCTGGAGTTGGTATCATCGTCGGGAGTGGTTGCCAGCTCCGTGCCCAGCGTGACGAAGTATGGGATGATGGACACGATGTCGATGATGTTCATGATGTTGTTGAAGAAGTCGCTCTTACTGGGACACACGGCAAAGCGAACGCCTGCCTCAAAGCAGAACCAGATTATGCAAATGGTTTCTACGATAAAGAAAGGGTCCGTAAGGTAGGCTAGGATGTCTTTGGGGGCAGGGTGAGGACTTGAACCTTCGCTGGTCCCGTTAACAACATGAGCCGCATCGGGAGTGAAATCGCTACCCTCCCTGAACTCTGGTAGCGTTTCCAGACAAAAGATAAAGATGGAGATGACGATGACAAACACCGAGACGAGAGCAACGGATTTGGCAGCACTGGAGCTCTCAGGATACTCGAACAGGAGCCAGAACTGTCTCTGGAGCTCGTTGGTGGGCAACAGGACCTCGGGCTCTTTGATGAACCCTTCGTCTTCACGGAACTGCTCCATGGCCTCATGGCCCAGCTGATAGAAGACGATCTCACTGGCGAAGACATCTAATGGGACGTTGGCTGGCCTGCGGACCCTCCCGCCAGATTGGTAAAAGTACAGGACGCCGTCGAAAGAAGGGCGGTTACGGTCGAAGAAATACTCGTTCTTCATGGGGTCGAAGTGGCGCATTCGTTTGACGGGGTCGCCCAGTAGAGTCTCCGGGAACCGGTTGAGCGTGCTCAGCTGCGTCTCGAACATCAGCCCCGAGACATTGATGACCACCTTCTGGTCTCGGTCCTCCACGCCGATCTTCTCGAACAAGTCCTCATTGTCGTAGCAGTCCCTCGGCATCCTGCTGAAGACGCCTTCAGAACCCGACTCGCCGCTCACCAGGAGCTTTAGATTGGAGATCAGGCTGCAGCTACTGGAAGTGGCTTTGGATGGCGTGGAAGGGGACGGACCCTCGCGGCGGGACCAGCGAGGGGACAGACGCGGGGACGGCAGGCGGCGGGGTGAGGGCTCGGGATCCTGGGCCTCCGACGTGGGCGACGTCGGGTAGCCCGAGTCGCTGGGGTCGCCCAAGTTGATGCCCACATCGTCCACGTTTTCGAAGTTAACCAGAGGAACCTAGATAGAGATACCGCACGAAGTAACAACAAATACAAAAGCAGCATTGAGGAGGAATGAAAAGAAATTAAAATCTAATCAAAGAGAGAAAAAAAAACCGATGTTGTATGTGGTAAGTATTACATACTGTATAGATTTGCGTATTTTTTTTTAAAATTGGGGTTCATACACTGATATTCCCTGAAAATCGCCTATTTTATCTGTTGTAGTGCTGAAGCCAAATCAATAAAAGTAGTGCTTTGACGCCATGTGGTGGAATCTTTGTTGTTGTTGTTGTTCATGGATAATGTTTTTTCGTCTGCGTTTGAGATGTTCTGTTTTGTTGGTGGTCCTTGAATGCACCTGGTGCACAGTCAAAAGTCAAACTGAAATCTTGTCTGATGCCGCTACGAATAGCTTGTGTGTCACAATTTGGCTGTATTCCGCGAAAATTCTTTATTTTGTGTAAATGCCGAAAGATGAGTTTAATGACTTAATACTCTTAGTGTAAAGTGCAAGCGCGCATGCCCATGGGTGATGTCACATTAGCTTGTGGTAGCGTGTTATTTATGCTAGTAAGCTAGCTAACACTATTCATGATTCCATGTGTGAAGGTGGATTGTTTCTGTTGAATAATCTAACTACTGAATACAGTCGTTTATGTAACATGGGCCCGTGATTGCGTACATGCTAAATGCATGGTGTTGATGCTTTATTATCCTCTCCGTTTGAATTGCTTTGGGGCCATCTTGTGGCATCTATAGGCTGAACAATTATTAGTATCAATTACAGATTTCCGCAATTTCATTCAGGTCTCGGTCCTTATTTGCTGTAATATTTGTGCAAACCTCCATCGCTGTCCGTCTCTTCGGCCGTCAGGAATGCAGGAGGGGGTCCCGCGTGGACCTTGGTCCTGCTGGCTGGCATCCAGGCAGCTTCAGTCTTCTCCGTAACCTGAACGGAGAGAAGAGCAAAAAGCAACCCTGCTGTGTTAAAAGTTATTTTTTTTTTTTGTCCTATTTTGTTAGCATCAGCACACAACTCGCCATCTGATACCTGCAAATGTTCCAACTTGAGATCATGACAGAAGTGAAACCTCGGCAGGTTTGCCCGGGAAACTGCTTACACTGAATGAATGCGTGTGCGCGTGTGTGTGTGCGTGAGTGTGTGTGTGATCAGGTGTTACAATATTACTGCATAGAACATTGCAGATACTTCATCAGGTACACCTGCGCCTGTAATCCAATGACATCCAATACAAAATTTAGCCTTGTCAAAACTTTACACTGTTTGGATTCAACCGATAAACCAACTTAATTTGTTCCTTGTTCTTATATGTAGTTTTATAATTTAAAATATTTTTTTTTAGCCATTGCTCAACATTTTTCTTCATGTTTTCTTGACGAACACAACAATACGTTCATGTTTATATCATTACCTAATATACGGGAAATACTACAACAACAATATCGAAACACTATCTAAACTGCACTTTGGTCATTTTCCCCCTGTTTTATTTTTGTACATTTTCTTTGCATATCCTCGTTATTTCTTTGCTCTGTGTCACTCATCTATGATTGTAAAGTTTGCAGGGCTAAAAAAGCCTTACGTGGGGGGATAAGGTAAACATTTTTTAAAAACAGCTGAAAAAATATAACACAAAATATATAGCTACATATAAAATAAATGAATAAACAAATCTTTAATAATACATAAAATAATAAAACATTTAATTAAATAAAAATAAAACACAGACAAATATATGAGTACTGTTAAGAAAATTTTTTTTAATTAAGATTTTAAAAATATATTACGCACAAATAGATGGTGATAAATAACAAAAACAATATGAAAAAACAGCCTCACAGTGGTGCACACAACCCCATTTTTAAGTACATTTTAGTTTTTAAAATAAAAGAAAAAATCATTGTTTACTGACTCAACTCTGTAGGATGATTTTTTATACACTTTATTGGCCCTGGAAAAGACAAAAAATGGTCGGATTCATTCAGGTCAAGGTTATCGACAAAGGTTGAATGGAGGCAACTGGACTCGTTTTGTTGAAGACTTTTTTTTTTTTTTTTTTTTGCATTGCAGCACAGGCACAAATATTCAGCAGCGAGACATAAGATAATAAAGAAATGCCGATTGTGCAATGTCAGCCAAAAACAAAAAACCCAAACTTTGCATCTGCTCGTGAGCTGACATTGAACAATGACCCCATGACCTTCAGCATCACACAAACAAATCAAAACAATCTGAAAGGATGACCCACTCACCTACTGGCTCGGCAGGAGTGCTCTCCACTTCTTCTTCTTTTTCCACTTCTACCCTCCTAGCTCGCCCGCACTCCCCCTCAAGAGCGTCCCTACCAAAGCTGCCATTGGGTAATTGAACACCTGATAGGAAACGAGAGCTGCCACATGCACACAAATACAAAACAACGCGCACACACACACACTCATGCAAGGTTTGAAATGCTGAGGGAGGGATGGTGGGATGAGGGGTAGAGGTGGGGGTGGTGGGTGGGGGGGCATGGTGGGGGGTCACCTGGAATGTCCCCCCCCCCCCCCCCTGAGCATCAGCTCAGTGATAGGAGATTTAACGCCTGACGTGGTGTGAAGGAAGGCTCACCCCTCCTCCCACTTTTTTTTTTTTTTAACCGCTTTGCTTTTTTTGTCCTTCCCGCAGAGTAAGCATGCACACACGCTAGGATCGTCCAATCCGGCGTCACCTTGGGGATTAGACTGCATTGTGCACCCGCCCCAACCCACCAATACAGTACAATACCTGACAGAGCACCTGCACACATGCACACATCTGTCTACCCGTCTCACGCTAGGTAAAAGCATTTCAAAGAACTATTGATTTATTATTATTATTATTTTAATTTAAATCTCAAGTGTGAGGAACACCCTCACTTGAGTGCAGTAAACATGTGCCACTTTTAAGGGGAAATAACTCCTTCATTGACCTTGTCAAAAGTGCGAGGCATACATTTGGAGCAAGTAGGAGTGTATCAATGTACCATCCACACTCATTATTGTAATCTTTTTACAGCGATTTAAAAAAAAACCTATACAAACATTTAAAATAATGAATAAAACAAGATTTAAAAGAATCAAATTTTGCATAATTTGAATGGATGAAAATGGGTTGTGCTAAAGGTTTTACGAAGATATTTAAACATTCAGCAAATAAATAAATAAATACGTATGTATAATGTATATAGGAATGTTGCAAGATCTTTTTTAAAATTATAATTATAATTGTAAAAATAATTTTCAAAAAGGTATATTTAGAACTTTTTGTGTCTAAAGGTTCTACCCCAAAACCACAACGAAGTGCACCTAATGCACCTAATGACACTTTATCCACAGCCGATGTACTGTCATCATCTTTAGTTTAGGTTAGTTCAGTATAATGTAGGTTGCTTTAAAGAAAAGAAACAAACTGGGATTAGAGAACCAAAAAAAAAAAAAAGTTTAGTGCAATAGTGGTCTAAGTCCAATCGTCCAAAATCTGTCAATATTTCATGTGAGATGACCAATTGATAAGTAGCATTCAGTTTTACTGTACTAACATGCAGATGTACTGAAACCCAAGCTAAAGCTAAAGATCCAAGTCTTGCATCAATGTCTGAACCTCATTGTCTGGGATTTTGGCCCAGTGTTGCGCTGATGAATCTGGAAGAGTGTTGAACGCAATAGTGGACTTCCTCTATGTATCAAAATTGGAACTGACTTTTGATTTAGATTAGTATTCATCTCAAAGATAAGCCTGTTCTCTATTTATTTTTGCGCTTAACTTAAAAATGACAACACTAACGTTAGCCCATTCTAGTTCTCAGTGGCTCAGTTAAGAACAGATTAAATTAACAGCTCCAAGTATTACAGCGGTGAATAAAACATTTAATTCCAGCAGCGGCTTGACCTTGAAAACTTTCCAACTAAAGTTCCTCGTTGACGTTTTACCAGCAGGGCGGCCAATTTGGAGGCAAAAGGCGAGACTCTAATGTTAACCCGCTTCCAAGCACAGTGCTTGTGTGCTGCCGTGGTGCTGCGGGTCGCCCCCGCTTTCCTGTAACACTGCGGTGCGAGCGGCACCGCTGCAGCCTGCACGGAGCACGTCAAGGTCGCCCCCCCTTTCTCCCACCCACAAAAAGCTCATCTTAAGTCTTTACAGTCGAGCGTTCGCTATCCGTCATATTAGGCCGTCGCCTCCAGGGCGGGGAGGGGGGGGTCTCATTGTGTGCATCCATGAGTGTAAACTTCACAACGTATGCATGCAAGGTTATGGGAGGACAAACATGTGCATACACAAGCAGGGATGTGTTTCCCATTTGTTTGAGTTGTACAAACTAGTACAATTATCCATTCTTACAAACCAAACTTTCCACTCAGAGTGTCAGGGTAAAATCATCAGCACATTGATACTACTGATATTGGTGCTTTTCTTGCTGCCAAAATTGTCACCACTATTGATATTTGTTAATTTTCGGGGGGAGATGTTTTGCGAATTTTCTGACCACCACAATAGTGTGTTAATGCACGATGCAATATTAGAACAAAATGTGTCAACGATACCAACCGTATCATGATACAGGTCAAAATTGTTAGCACATCGATACTATGTTGATGCAATACAATGATACTGCAATATCTTGCCAACGATATTAACTGTATCACGATACAGGTCAAAACCGATATTGGTGCTTTACTGTTTTGACTTTTGGAGCATATTTTCCAAGTTTTATGACCACTGAACTAATGCTTGTGATTTACAATCCAATATTCTTAATATTTTTCCAGGTATACCACCAGTATCACGTATAAATAGTATAAATAGTCTGGATAGCAACACTATTGATATTGGCAATTTTTTAGTTTTTTTTGTTTTTCTATGTCAATATGTATGTCCAAGACAACAATACTATACAAGAGATATTTTCTATTCAAAGGTTGATGATTTTTATTACTGCCATAATTTGTCAATCACGATACAGGTCAAATATATTTTTGGTATTAGCACTTTTCTCATTCGACTGTGGGAGCATATTTTCCATGTTCTACAACCACCAAACACGCAGTAATAACTCACAATGCAATACTACAAAATTTGCCATCGATACCACCAGTATCACAATACAGGTCAATGCAGTAACATGGAGGTCACTCGCATCGCAGTAAAAGACGGTCAAGTTGGCGACACGACGGCGGGAGCGCGGCTGAATCGATGGCGAGTGATTTGTGTCGGTAAAAGTGAGCGGGGCTGTGGTAAACGGCTAAAGCATGAGCTCCGCCGTAGCATCCCGTGGGAGTCGTGACTGAGACGTCCCCTTCCTCTGCCTGTCCTTCAATGCTGCGCTTCATCCAGCAAACGCTCAGCACCTCCCCCTGCTGCTGAACCTTCGAACCTCAACAAAGCAATTTTCCCATCAGCACGCTCGTGTGTGTGAAGAGGAACACACGCTTGCAAAACACCAGTCTCTACTGAGATTGTAAATTACAGAAAAGAACTGATAATAATAATAATAATAATAATAATAAAATAAAAAAATAAATAATAATAATAATAATCAGCAAGGCTCACATGTATGGCAAGCTGTTTGAGCATTTATTGGAAACCATTGATATCCAGACAATTCGGCACACAAGTACAGCAGTAAAGTTTTTCCATTACTGCCTTACATTACGGTATGACATTTTTGCACACTAAAAGGACGACTTCGGCCGACTGGTATGATAATTGCATGTTACTAGTGAGGTAAAACTACTAATGGGCATTTTGGATCTGCTAGTACGACCCACTTGGGTACTAACGTTGTGACACATGCCTACTAGTTGTGCCTCGTAGTGTTAATAGTGCAGCACAGTAGTTTACCAGTAAGGTTTAGTTGTGAACTAGTAGGCCAAAAGTGCTACTAATAGCCTACTGTGAATGTGCCCACAAGTGCACAAAAAATGACTGACACTCAGTCAGTCATACCTTCTGTCTCACGTTGACTGTTTTTCCTCAGGCACGGTGGTTTCTTGCAAATTAAACTACAAGCACAAGATGGCGCCAGAGAGGGATTTTTTTTTCTTTCTTCACAGATCATATTCATGTACTATGTATTCTTGTATGCATGTTGGCACTTTTACCTGAAGACAAAAAGTTTATTTTTTTAAATAGCAAACTCTTCCATTGATCCATCCTAAAGTGAAAACTGAAATATATACATAGTGTACATTTATACATACATACATGCATACTATAATATATGCAAAATCTTCACATGTATTGTGATGTATTATTCACCCACTAGATACACAGCTGCAACACGTATGTACACGTATATACTGCTGGAAACAATTCCCCCCTTTGGCTTGTTTTCACTGATACTCTTGTGGAAAGCAATCAAAACACAAAAAGACAAAGAAAAAAAAAAATTACCTGGAATTTTGTTTGTTTGTTTGTTTCTGTTTGCAGGGTCACACTTCCTTTGTGTGTGTGTGTGTGTGTGTGTGTGTGTGTGCATTTTGACTGCAGCTGTGGTCCAGTTGTGCTAAGAAGATTAAAAGCAGCGCGGCCCATCACGAAATATTCCCCTCCCGCTCCACACTAAACTATATCGCACGCTTGATCGACACGCGTGGATGCTTGCCAGCATTCACTAATCAAAAGACAGGTAATCTAATCTCGCTAATATCGAGGTCTGCCGTGACAAGCGGGAGGGACCATGGCGACCAACCAATCGCGGAGCGGCCTGTCATTTGATGCTGACCTCTTACACTCCGTTGGGTCATATTAGATGTTTAGCTTTTATTTTTTAAGGATTTTATATATACATATATATATATATATATATTAGCATATATATATATATATATATATATATATATATATATATACGTATACAAAAATTCAATCCGAACAATTATTATTAATACAAAATATCATGAAATGAAATAGTAGAAATATGAATATTTTTTAATCAAATTTAAAAACTAAAATGCAATTATAAATTCAATTTTAAAAATAACAAATTCAAGGACATTATCGACAACAATAGCTACTAATGTTTTTAAATTAAATACAAAGAAAATGAAAGAACGAGTGAAAGAACTGAAACAGTTACTAAAATTTTAAAATTATATGAAATATCAAAATATTAAAAGTGAAATTAATAAAAAAAATATTTGAAAAATAAAAATAATTATAAATTAAATTACTAAAAACATTTTAATGACTAAATATGAAGACAGTAAAATACAATAAGTAATAAACAATATTAATTTGTATAAGTTGTATTTACAAAAACCTTCCTTTGACAAAGGCATACAAATTTGCTGGAAAAATCATAAAATAAATTCAATTTAAAAAAAGGTTGAATGCAATTACTTTGGATTATATTTTCACATTTAAATTAATTAAAAAATAAAGAAAATAATAAAATGTCAAATACATTTCATAAAATAGCAATAGCAAATACATATATATTTATACATATATAGCACAAAATGAAGTTAAAAAAAAGTACATTCTTACAATATTTTATTTATGTATTTTATTTATTTATTTATTATTTAATATCTAATGACTTTAATAAAGACATTATTTAAGAATGAATTCATGCACTGATTAGCTGGAGGCAGGGGGGAATTGGAAGCAAAATGGTTACGTACCAACATCACGGTCTGGAACAGGCTCGAAATCCTGTGCATTGCCATCTCGTGGTCCCACAGAACACCATCAGCGGTATCGCCCTTCACTACAGATATGAATGATATTGTTGATCTTAAATAATTGTCTGATTGATTATTATAACAATGGTCTAATTGTAAGTATGTAACATTTTATCAGACAGTCGCGTGCTGGTGAAGGAAGTGCTCCCGACATCCCCTCCGATTCAACATTCCTTCGGGCTGCCGTGGAGGCGATTTAAGCGGCGCTTGTCACGTTAATAATAGTTCTGGCTCACAACGCGGCCAATTTACTGATAAACACACACACACACACACATGCACACACACACACGCAGTGATCCCTGTTCCAAAGAAAGCTGAAGTCAAACCGGAACTTTTGTTTTTCTGGTTACAGTAACATTTAACCTGCCAAGTTTTGTAATGTGGGAGAGTGAAAAATCAGGGATGTTAAAAAAGAAATAAAAAATCACTAACACACCCCACACCACAGGATAATTGTTCAGGATAATCTTTTCGAACTATCGGACAATCGGGCCTTTGCTGTATTTAATCGCCACGGAGAGAAAAAGCTCAAATTTGGCCCGATTGTCGCTATTGTCTATCATTGACAATGATATTAAATCGCAGATATTGGCCAGATGAAACTTTTACACGGCCCTATTGCCCACTTTTGCAAGACAATCTTACACAACACACTATTAGAGCAGTAAGCACACACTTCATCCTGCGTGGAGTCGCTCACATTTTGATGTTAAAAATCGGGACATGTGTACCCCACTTAAATAAGAACCCGATGACCGTGGATGATTTTGGACACAAGTCGTCGGATTGTGGATTTGCTGCCGCTCGTCAGTCACTTTTTCAAGGCCTTCACGAAGCAACGCAAGAATGACAGTAACTGCTTTGCAGTGACAGCAGCTACACTGAAAATGAATTATTACAAGTTGTGCTGCATGAGGGCATCCAATGTTGGCACAATACGAGGAGTCTAATGTGGCTGTGTTATTACTATAATTATTATTATTATTATTAACACTTCAGAGCTTCCTGTCATTTGACGCCCATACGGGGCGTTTATCTGAGGAGAGCAGCTTTAAAGCCCAAACAATGCACATCGTGCTAATCTCTGACGCTAATACACACGCATGCCTGGAATAACATCTTTCTTATGAAATATTACTGCAGCAAAGCTATGTGGTATGTACAGTAATTAGTTGACCTTATGCTGTGGATATAAAAAATCTACACAACCCTGTTCAAATGCCAGGTTTTTGTGCTGTGAGACGTAACTACAAAAATGTCAGGGAAAGCTTACTAGAACATCGGAACTTTATTTGGGGTTAATGTTGGACAACATTAAAGATTCATTTTCAAGGCTGAATTAAAAAAAAAAAAAGCACATTGTGAGGAAAGGTTGGACAAAGCTGGTTTGCTACACCCCAGATTTATTTACCATTTCCAGAGCGGAAACAACTGCGTAGCTAGCAATGACAACACCCAACAGCTAGCAAAAGAGGATTCTGGTTTTTAGGTTTTTGTCATGTTATGAACTACATGATGATTGTGAAATGCTATACTGTAGTGTAGAGATTTGGAATTGAATGTTGTCATGGAAGATGTACAGGGCTTGACATGAACTGTTTTGGTCAGCCACTATGGCTACTGGTTTCCCAGAGTTACTAGCCACTCAGCATTTTAACCAGCCACAGCCAGCCAAATAGACAAACAAGAACTGACACTCACATTCCCACCTGTGAACATTTTAGAGACTTCAGAACCTAAGAGCCTAACGTATGTTTTATGAAGGTGGGAGAACGCCGGAGTACACAGAGAAAACGTACAAAAAATCCACATGGGAAAGCTAGAGCAAGATTCGAACCCAGATCCTCGGAACTGTGAAGCACGTGCTAACCACTTGCTTCCCCCTTGAAAAACATGTTCATAAAATAGGAAAAATAAAAATATAATTAGGGAAATGAAAAGTTTATGGGATTTTTTTCCCACAAACTGCTACAGAGCATGAAAGTCACTGTGATGAAAGCCGTAAAAAGCCTTTTAAAATGCAGCTTCAACAAAAAGGTGACCCATTAGAGAGTGAGTCCTCCACATTCTCCACACATTAAACTAACTAGCTTTCACACTCAGGGCTCTACTTTCGTAGACGACGCAACTGCGGCAGAGCGCAAAAAAAATGGCATATCTTGATTTTTTGTGCAAGCGCAAGGGTCGCTGCGTGTGTTTTTCCGATTTGGCAGATCAGTCTGCAAGAAGCTGGCAGTTCCGGGGCAGCGAGGGTGTGTCCTTAGACATGCGCCCAGCGCATTGTGACGGTGGAAGAAAGTCGGTCGAAACTTAAGTCTGCTGGGATCCCGTCTAAGTCCTGGTGCAGTAGGTAGACCGATGGTCTAACGCGATTTTGGTGAATTTGATCGGGGAACAGGCAGACGGATTCTGAAAGCCATGTACATGTGCTGGATATCAGACGAATTCCATTCGTAAAAATGTGAACAGCGGGCATCGAATCCTCTGCTTTGTCCACTCCCACAATGGCGCAGACAACCTTTAGTTTCTTTTAAATACGCCGGCTGCACGTGTTTGCCAAATTACGAGAGAGCTCAGTGTCTTGTTAGGAAATGTGTTTATTGTTATTTTGAACTGTCTTTTGGGAGCAATCAGTACGCTGGAGAAGTCAACAATATTTTGGTGGGTCCTGCACACGACCCCTCCAATGCTCACTCAGTTGCGGACCCTGGAAAGTCTGAAAAAATTAGCCCCTGACACAAGCTTTATACTATATCAACAGCAAACTCGGTGGCTGTGTCTATAATAACAGGATGCACGAAAAAGTCTCAACAACCCATGGCCCGAATTGAACAGGAAGTCGGCCATTTTAGTTTGAAGCTAACGTTTCGGGCGAACTCCTACTACGGAATTCGTCTAAATGAGCCCCAATCGGAAGACGCTATTTTCGACGGATAGGTGATGCTAAATTGCGAAGCTTATCTACGCACGCCATTTCATGTGGGCTGCGAAAGAGTTTGACGATTATTGCCAAGATTCTGGAAAAGTTGTTTTAAAAAAATTTGGCGCCTAAAACCAGTTTCTCCAATGGACCGGAAATTGGGTGGTTATGTCTATCGTAACAGAAAAAGTCTCGAGGACACATGCCCAAAATCAAACAGGAAGTTGACCATTTAAGGTTGAAGCTGCGAATTCCGTGACTCCTCCCAGGAAAATGGCCCAATTGAGGCCCAGCTGAAAGCATGTATCCTACTTTTTACACCGAGTACCACCGCAAATAATACTTGGCTCTCCATGTACGGTTCCGCAATGATGACCACTCGGCCGACCTCAACTTGCCCCCCGTGTCGCCCTCCTGTTTCCAGGAAATGCGGAACCAGATTTGAAAAAAATGCAGCTTGTTTTCGTGTTAATCCTTTTCAAGGCCAAAAATTTGCAATTGGCGCTCGATGCTGAGAGACCAAGAAATGAATCATTGTGTGGGGCTACAATGCTGAAAGGTCAGCACGGTCCACTAGTGGTGAGCACGGCTGCCTCCGAGTTCTGAAGTTGCGGGTTCGAATCGCGGCGTGTTCTCCTTGAGCTCGCGTAGGTTTTCTCCAGGTACTGCGCCGTCCTCCGAAATTACAAAAACACGCATGTTATTGCTATGTACAGTGCGGAAAAAAAAAAAAAGTCCTGTGAACTGTGTAGCGACAATATTCGAGCCACCTGATTGGTCAATGGATTTGAGGCGATGTTGGGCCCAACACCTCAGCCGCTCATTTAACAGTCAGTTTAGCTCAGTGTTCCATCCCAGTTATCACCCCAAGAGGGCGCTGGTGCGCTCCACTGCATATTAATAATGAATAATCAAATCAAATGTTGCCATTGCAACACTTTCTGCTTTAAAGATTTGTAGATGGTTTTGCTTGGGTTCCTTTTCAGATTTAGGGGTATCTATTATTTAAATATTGTATTATAATAAAGATACTAAGAAACAATAATAAAACAATGTAATTATTGAACATGGCTAACATTATATACAACTAGAAAAATGTTTAATAATAAAAAATGACTATTGTAAACGTTACAGTCCTCAAATACTGTAATTGTAATATATACTGTGCTTTTTAGGTTCAAATGCCTCATTTAATTTTGTAAGTTTGTTAATTAATTTATTTATTTTCATTATTGTTATTCTTCATCATTCAATGTTATCTTATCGTACATTGGCTCAACTTCGTTATTTTGTGGTCACAACTTATCATTACGTACGCACATTGTACAGTATCTATAATGTATTCCCAGCCATGTCTGAGGCTCTGTATTTAGTTGACCAAAAGATGGCGTTTTGCTTGAAATTAGTCAGTTCTGAACCTAAAAGGGCAGCCATCTTCGGATACGATGGCTCGTACTTGTCAATATGTTTGCAGTGCAACTTGTCTCCTTTCCCTCTGTCTCATCCTCTTCTTCTTCTTCTTCTTCTTCTTCTTCTTCTCTCCTTCCAGAACCAAAAGGCTAAAAATAGCGCAGTCGCTGCTCATTTCCAAGTTGCAGGGAGCGCGTGCACCGTTCGCGCGATGCCGAAGACACCGCGAGGCGTTTTCAACATTTTCCCGCACGCCTCGCCGCGGCTACAAAGACGCAGAAACACGCCAAGAATAGCAGCAAAGCAGGGCTTTCATCGATTTGGGCTAAAATTAGCTTTGCAGGGGGAAAAGGGAGTTGTCGGAAGTCAGACTGAAATGCAGAGAAAACACAAAACGCTTGAGTTACTGTAATTATTATTGGCTTCATTGTTATTGATATCTCCTTGTCAGCGTTATCAATCATGTCGGAAGGACTACATGTCGTCTGGTCCATAGAGTGTCCTTGTTGTCTCGTAAAGTGCAGATCAAACTACTTGCCGAGTCCATAGGCCACCTGCAGATATTGTCTTTGCTCTTATTTATCTACACCAATCTCATCATTTCATAGAAAGAAAAGCCGTCATCCTTCACGGAAGCTTCCAGGCCTCTTTGGCTGGATTTACACTGCAGGTCAAAGTGCCCAATTCCGATTTCATGACTTTATCCAATATTTTATTTTATTTTTTTACTGTCTATTTAGAGGTATTTTAAATACTAAACTCCATGAAAAAAAAGTTTTTCGGGTGTTTTCTCTAAATCGCAACTTTTCAGCCAGTAACGTATCGCCCGGCGATGAAGGAGCGATCACTGTATATTAAATAACGGTGACAAATTGTTGTCAGAGTTGGCCCTTTTTCTTGAGAACATCAAATACATTTTGTATGATTTATGGTTTCCATGTATATTCCATATGCCAATTGTGTCATCAAAACAAATCGGAATTGACTCACTTGAACCACGCGGCGTACATCCAACCTTATGGTACAAGGGAACGGTGAAGGGGTGAATGACTTTACATATTGTGTGAAAGTTACAATCATTCTTTCTCGAGCGCACACATGCATACGTATTGCATATTGATCACCTTGTTTCACTTGTGTGTGTTTGTTTGCGTGTTTTCATGCAGGTCAAACAAACCCCCAAACAATTTGAAAAGTTCACATTGAGCTATTCCGCAGCAGAATATTGCAAGTTTTTTTTTTTTTTTTTTTTTGGCTTCAAGGTTTGGTTCAGATGCAAGCGTGTGTTTATGCCGGTCACATTCGGTAAAACTCCAACCTGGTGACCACCGTCTCATAATCTTGTATGAAAAGCAATGCATAGATTTCCCAGCGTTCCTCCCCACTTTCTCACAGAGTGAATTTTCAACGCCAATGTAATCTCAATAATCCATAAATGACTGGAAAATATGTAAGAAATGGAAGTCAATGCCACTAAAGCTGGGTGTGTTTTAAACACAAAAGTCAACGTTGCGCGATCCTGCTACAGCGGGTTCGGCCGAAGTGAAGGAAAACATTTTTTTTTTGTGTCCGCATGCATAGACAAAGATGTCTTTTTGTTATTGTTGTCGTGCCATGTAAAAGGTACAGTACATAAATGATGCATCGGCACAGCTGCGCCATCTTTTCCTGTTCTCATGAGAATTTGGTAGGAAACCGCACAAAAACTGTAATTAGTAAAAAAAAAAAAAAAAAAAAAAGTGACATATTTATAGGCATTTATGAAAAAGAAAATGCTGAATCTTATATAATAATCAAATAGTTTTGCAATTCAAAATAGAAATCGAGACATAAAAAGTTATTGCACATATATGCGCTTCACCTGTTCGGTCCCTCCAACAGAAAATAATGTTTTTAAAAAATGCATTGACAAAAGGAAATACAATGGTACCTTGACTGCTGGCTACAAAGCAAAAAAAATATTGACTGAGCGACGGCTCGTAACTGCGAAAACTTGCAAACTGCACTCTTGCAGACTTGCACTCTTAATGCAAGTCAAGGTAGCACTGTATGAAATAATTGTAACAAATTGTAACGTTTTCGTGACAAAATGGGACAATACCGGTGCGGCGCCATTTTTCTGAGGTGCCTGCAAAAGGTGTTTTTTTTTTTTTTTTTTTTGTGAGATTTCCTACAAAATTCCCAATGAGAACTTATTTCTAACACACATGCTTTTTGATAGATTTTTTAAATTATTATTATTATTATTATTTTTAATATTGCTGGTCATTCATGGGTTTGTTTGAGACACCAGACGCTAACTGCATTGTCCAGTTTGAAGTGAAGTGCACAAATGAATGGAGCAAAGTTCTTCCTCGTTGGTTCTCAGCGGTTGACTTGGGCGGACTTTTCCGTACGTTTGCAGTGGATGGGAGGGGGCGCGTGAGAGCAGCGGAAGTGGGCGTGCGGCGCAGCGGTGGCGCGACACGTGTCGTTACTGTTGCATGTCAGAAGCTTAAAAATAGGCGCGGGCGTCTCGATGTGAAGAGTTCATTGAAAACGCCGCATGCTACAAACCGACAAATGCACCCCCCCCCCCCTCCCCCAAACAACACTACCTCCATCATCAGTTGAAATCCATCAGACCCCGGAATGTCAAACCTGGGGCTCAGGAGGGACGGCCGAGGTCTGCTACACTGCTGCTGATTAACCGCACCAGCAAGGATGGACGGACGGACGGACAGATGGATGCAAGTGCTTGCCCGGCTGCTGCCTTGGCAGTGTTGAGCCAATGGCAGCTATCCTTAGCTGGACACCGCCCTGGAATCAAAACCGTATTTTATTTCCTCCCAATGCCAATCTTTCACGACACAACAGGCATTCTCGTTAATTAAACGCCAGCCGAACCTCTGCGGTATTATCTCATTTTAAAATATATCGCCCCGAGGTATGCTGGGAAACGGCTAGTAAGAGTGTAGGAGTGTGTGTGTGTGTCTTTGGCACTCACTGTTAAATGTGAGCTTCATTATGGCAATACTCTGCATCACAAGTCTCTGGTGAAAATGTACTGTATATGCATTCTGTCTATATATATTAATGTCTCTCTATATTATATAAATACATCAATCATTTTTTTTTGTCTCTGCGGTGAGCTGCTTTTTGATGCTATAAGTCATGCTTCTGGGGATGAAGTGGATGTCATGCAAGACTAGGAGAGATTCTTTTACATCCATTCTTCTTAAAAGTTGCTATGGTAACGACAGAGTCCCAAACGACTAAGTAACGTCAGCGACCGCAATGTGCTTGTTACGGCAACCTAGCGAAGCCTTCTAGGTGGAGAGTCGGGGTTTGAAATTGTGTTTGTGGTTTATTTTTTTTTCCTTGAACAAAAGCTGGGCGTACACTGTGACATTTGGGAATTTTTAAGAACAAATTTGAAAGTCAACGCTAATTTTAAGAGCTGTACGAAGTGGCGTAGCATAAGAAACGTGATTCTTGTAATAATGTGCCTTTTTGACCCTTTAAGGCCACCGTAACTTTGATTGTTGCAGTTTCCGTTATTAAACGAACATAATGCAATTGTCGTAGCTGGCGACTGCGATGACAGACAGGGTCTCTTTTTCATGGCAGACCACACTGTCAAGGCATTTGTATTATATTACTACTTCTACGAAATATATATATATTAGGGGTGTAACAGTACATAATTAGTCATAATTAGGTAAGGGACAGGAAGTGTAACTGCATTACTGCTACTTAATAGACAAACACAGTGCAGCTCAGCCTCTGGCTAGCGGACGTCATGGCCAACAATGTGCTTTTCGCAGTCAGACTTGTTAAATCATTTTATTCATTTCCCCTAAAAATAACTACTGATATTGCACTTTCTTTGGGAAAAAATAAAAGAAATCTTTTTTTTTTTTTTAAATACGAACTATGTATTGTTTATTTTTATTTTACTGTTTACATTATTGAGTTGAAGGAGAATTTACTACTAGCAATTTCCTTTTATCTGCAATGCCATTAAATATGTTCCTGTTCAAACAAACCAGTTTCATATTTTGTATTTTCTTTCCTCACTTTAGCCAATGTGAAGCGAACCGTCGCCTTAACACCAAGCTATGTACCGAACTTTGATTTTTGATGTATCATTACACCCCTAATATTGATAGATTTTTATATTTTTCCATTTTTCCATACCCCCTTCAACCACCTCCATATTCGGTGGGTGGCTCATATTAGCGTCAGTAATTTTCCGTACACGAGCGAAACACGTCGCAGATAAATGCATTGATTAATTAGCCTTTCTGGTGAGCGTGATGTTTTTTTTTATGTTATTAGATAAATATTGATTCTCATCTGTTCATATTATCTACGTGGCAAAGGTGTATGCTATTATATCGCAGTTTTGTATAGTAATGATGGTTTCTATAATTGAAAGGTTAGATCCTACTGAGGGCCCATGTACCAAATGCACGGCCCACCACTGAATTTGAGTAAATATGTGTACGACTGAAAGAGTTTTTACAGTTTTTACTGGCAAAATATCAAATAAAAAACATTAAGTTTGGCGGTAACCAAGTGTGCCTTCCTGTGCCTCGTGACCACGCATTCTGTCACTAATTCATTGCGCGTTGTTCTTAACATCGAAACGTCATACGTCGGGAGAGTCGTAAAATGAACACCCACTGCAGTGACTCACGGTACCTAACTACAGGCTATGTGAATTTACGTTCTGCCTGTAAAAAAAAAAAAAAAAAACGCAAAACCCGAGATGAAACATTCAAGTCGTCCTCAAAGCTCTGCGGAGTAAGACCAGTTCGGGTGAATGGCGGGCAAAGCGTCTCGAAGAGAGTTTGAATCCTAGTAACACGTTGCGTAAGAGCAAAGCAGCGAGGCGTCAAGGCCATTCTCAGTCACTCATCAGATACTGACTACTAAGGTGTCCCACCACAAGCGTATGTGGCACCGATGGCTGTCATTTATCTAGCGGTGAAAAACAAACCTAACGCCTACAGTATATATTTTGTGCCTAAAGCAGAGCAGTGCACCCTGGGAAGTGAGTGATCAAGCGATTTTTGTGTGTTGGCTTATCTTTTGAAAAGCTTTTTTTGTTTTTCATTGCTTCTTTTTGGTTGGCAACGGTGTGACATTTCAAGCTTTTCTTTCCAGTCGGAAAACTCCATGCAAATGCAAACAATTTGGCTCTGTTTGACAGCTTTAAGGGCAGGAGTGAAGCGTGGCGTGAAGAGCATCTCGTTCCTGAATTCTATTGCCTTTGTATTATTTTTCCCAGCGATCTGTGTGGTCGACTACACGTCTGTGAGCATCTTGGTGATGTTGACGTAGTTTGTGTTGGCCAGCGTGCAGTTGGCCGTCTTGAGGTTCTCCCGGCGGAAGTCCTCGTTGCTGTTGTTGACCGTCTCCTGGATCTCCATGTAGTCCGACTTGCTGATGGTGGATCCGCTGCGACTCTTCTTCAGCTCCTCGCCCGACTCGCTCTTGGCCGCGTTGACCTGGAGGTACTGCGCCTGCTCCTCCCCTTCCGTCTCGCGGTGGTAGAAGTAGTTGAAGTTGGACACGATGACGGGCACGGGCAAGGCGATGGTCAGCACGCCGGCGATAGCACACAAGGAGCCCACAATTTTGCCCCCGATGGTGGTGGGCACCATGTCGCCGTAGCCCACCGTGGTCATGGAGACCACGGCCCACCAGAAGGCGTCCGGGATGCTCTCAAACTGGGACTGTCGCTCGTCAGCCTCGGCGAAGTACACAGCGCTAGAGAAGAGGATGACGCCGATGAAGAGGAAGAAGATGAGCAGTCCCAGCTCTCTCATGCTGGCCTTGAGGGTCTGGCCCAGGATCTGTAGCCCCTTGGAGTGGCGTGAGAGCTTGAAAATTCGGAAGACTCGCACCAGTCGGATCACCCTGAGGATAGCTAAAGACATGGCCTGTTGCCCACTTTGGCCGTCGTCCGGACTATCTGCCAGCTCCGTGCCGAGCGTGATGAAATACGGGATGATGGCCACAATGTCAATGATGTTCATGAGGTTGCCAAAGAAGCCCGCTTTGCTGGGGCAGGCGAAGAAGCGCACTAGAAACTCAAAGGAGAACCAGATGATGCACAGTGTCTCCAGGATGAAGAACGGGTCGGTGAAGTAGGTGGACGTGTACCTGATGACCGTGGTGTTGGTCTCGGGGGAAAAGAACTCGGCGTGGGACTTGTGCATGTCGCCCTCGTCGTTGTGGAAGATGGGGAGTGTCTCCAGGCAGAAACTGACGATGGAGATGAGGATGACCATGACGGAGATGATGGCGATAATCCGGGCTGGACCTGAGCTCTCCGGGTACTCGAACAGCAGCCACAATTGTCTCTGAAACTCGTTGTCGGGGAGAGGGCGTTCCTCCTCCTTGATGAAGCCCTCGTCCTCACGGAAAATCTCGATAGCCTCGTCGCCCAGCTCGTAGAAGCGGATCTCCTCAGAGAAGATGTCCAGCGTGACGTTCACCGGCCTCCTTAGTCGCCCGCCCGACTGGTAGTAGTACAAAATGGCGTCAAAGCTGGGTCTGTTCCTGTCGAAAAAGTACTCGTTCCGCAGCGGGTCGAAGTAACGCATCCTCTTTTTGGGGTCCCCCAGTAGCGTGTCGGGGAACTGCGAGAGGGTCTTGAGTTGGGTCTCGAAGCGCAGCCCGGAGATGTTGATGACCACCCGCTCGCAGCACTCGTGGTCGGCCTCCGGGTCGTAGTCCAGCGGGTGGCCCGGGTGCGCCGCCGCCTCGTCGGACGGGTCGCCCGTGGCAACCGTCATCGTGGCGGGAAAAGACTGCTGGGCGAGGCAGTGCGGTAGCGCGTTAGGGTGCGGAGAATCGGCCAGGCGTCTCTCAGGGCGGGACTGCATGTAGGACAGTCGCACAAGTAGGTCAGGTAAACTTGAGACAAGCAACACTCGATACTTACTAAACATTGTACCTCTATAAAAGAATCACCTCAAACTTGCTGGACTGCAATTAATACGCAACCGGGCTGTGTGCCTTGCATGTCAATTGCTTCGACGCAGGCAGAGTCAGCGCAGCAGCTCGTAAATTAGGACGCCCGATCTGCTGCGTTGGGCCATTCGGAACTAAAGCGACCAGCTCCTGTTTTGTATTTATTTATTTATTTAGTTTTACTTCTTCTCACGGGGAAGCCATGCATGAACACGACAATGCGGCCGGCACCAGGAGCCACGCATGCAGCATCCTGCTGACAACATCACTGCAGTCGAACACACACACACACACACACACACACACGCACACACACACACACACACACACACACACACACATGCATATATATATATAGACACACACATAGACAGAAAAGGTACAGGCAGCTTCTAATTCAGGTTCGCGCTGAACAAACAGCAAATAAACCACTTTTTAAAAGGGGAAAATGTTCAAACACGCTACACGGCTTCAAACACGCTACGCGGCGGTGTTTGAAATATTCAAAAACACACGTGAATAATTGAAGAGCAGACGGCAGCAGCAGCCAAGAGTAGAAAAATGTATTCTCTTCACTGGATGGCTGATGGGTGGGAGGACTCTGTCACTGTTATTTTTAAAGAGAGGCATGCATCAATGGAAAAATACATGGGAAAATGTCAATATTCATGCGTGATGTACATACCTGCTGACATCTTAGTGGACACTGCTGCTGTTTGGAGACAACCAGCTCTTCTGTCTTGGAATAAAAAACGCTTTTAATCTATAAAATGAGGAGTGATAACCATTATTATAATGCATCTCCAATGCGGGAGTGGTGCTGATCACCTCGTGTCGACTGCTACTGCTGCTGCTGCTGCTGCTGCTGCATCCTCGCCGTGTGCACCGGCCGAAGGCGACGGTGAGCGGGCGGGTGTGTCCTCGCGTCCCCCTCCTCTTCCTCCTCCTCCTCCTCTTCTGCCTCCACGACTCTCGAGATGATGGCTGACGGTGATGAAGATGGGGTTAAAAACATGAAAGGGTTGGACTAAGGGAAGCGGATATAGGACCACACAAAAGGTGATGAGATCAGCGCAAAGGTAAACCATCACGACCAGGAGGAGCAAGAGGAGCTTTTTTTTTTTTTTTTTAGAATCTAATTACAATAAAATATGCTAATTTGACACAATGTAGGGATTGACAAAAATGACAATAAGGAGAGGGGCTGCAGAGGTTTGGAGTTTGGTGGAGTGTGAGGAGGCAAATACGCAATTGATCACAACTACAGAAAAAAAAAAAGGATTGGCCCGCTTCTCAAATATATATATTTATTTGCGCAGGTTCCCCACTTTAATGTTTAAGATCATCAAACAAGTCACAAATTTTGGCCAACTCTTCCTTGCAGAATGGTTTTTGAAGGTTTTCGAGCATGAATGGCCTTTTTAAGGTAATGCCACAACATTTCAATCGGATTCAAGTCCAGACTTCGACTAAGCCACTCCAAAACCTTCATTTTTTTGTTTTGTTTTGCTGTTGTGCTTTGAATCATCGTTCTGCTGCAGAACACAAGTGAGCTTTAGCTTCAGGTCACGAACTGATGGAGGAACAGTCTTCTCCAGAATCTACTAATAAAGAGCAAAATTCATGGTTCCATCAATCACAGCAATTTGTCCAGGTCCTGAAGGAGTAAAGCTGCCCCAGACCTTCACACCACCACCGCCATGTTTGATTGTTGGTATGATGTTGTTGGTTTTTTTTCTGAAAATGTGTTACATTTACAGCAGACATAATGACACACACACCTTCCCAAAAGTTCAACTTTCTTATCTTCAGTCCATAGAATATTGTCCCAAAAGTCATGGGAAAAAAATTCAGATTTGTATTTTTTATTTTTTTGCAAAGATGTTGGTTTTTGTCTTGGAACTCTGCCATTGATATATTTTTGCCTAGTTTCTTCCTTATTGCTGAGTCATGAACACTGACCTTAACTGAGGCAAGAAAGGCCTGCAGTTCTTTACATGTTGTCCTGGGTTCCTTTGTGACCTCCTGGATGAGTCATCGCTGTGCTTTTTTTTGTAGACCAGCCACTCTTGGGAAGGTTCACCACTGTTCCATTTTTTTCTCCACTTGAGAATAATGGCTCTCACCGTGGTTCACTTGAGTCCTAATCATTTAGTAATGGCTTTGTAACCCTTTTCAGACTGATAGATTTCAGTTACTTCATTTCTCACCTTTTTTTATTTTTTTATTTCTTTGGATCGTGATATTTTGTTGCACCTTTCTGAGATCTTTGAGACTTCATTTTGTCAAACAGGTTCAATCTAAGTGATTTCTTAGTTAACAGGTCTGGAGGTCATCGGGCTTGGGTGTGGTCAGTGAAAATGAACCATAAAATGTGATTAGCCAGAGTTAATTCATGATTTAACAAGGAGGGGCAGTTACTTTTTCCACACAGAGCCAGGTAAGCTTTGAATAGTTTTTCTCCTTAATGAAAAAAAAAACAATCACCATTTAAAAACTGCAGTTTATATTATTTTACCTTTGTCTGATATTTACATTTGTTTGATGATCATAAACAAAGTGGAGAAACAAAAAAATATATAAGAATTTGAGAAAGGCCCCGATACTTTCATGACACTGTAATTGTGCCAAGCATTGAGCTAAAAAGTTCTATCTATCTATCTATCTATCTATCTATCTATCTATCTATCTATCTATCTATCTATCTATCTATCTATCTATCTATCTATCTATCTATCTATCTATCTATCTATCTATCTATCTATCTATCTATCTATCTATCTATCTATCTATCTACCTATCTATCCATTCATCCATCCAATTGCAAGCTTCCCCAGCAACAAAGCGTCCATTTATAATAGATAAAAAGGTGACAAAAATAGAGCTAAAGCTCCATTGCGGCTATTTTTGGCAGACAGACCAACATGGATCAATGGCATCGTGTAGTCAGCATTCAGGGAAGCGGCGACACAGGCACAATGACCGAACATGACATCGGGAGAAAGGCCAAAGGTTATCGGGAATCCCGTCACATATGAGGAGAGGGATGGGGAGGCAGTTGCTGTGTTTGTGGTGGAGGAGGGTGTGGGGGGTGTTGACTTGTGAGGCTTTGCCAAGGTTAGTGCTGGCAGAGTCCATCAAGGCTGCGACACACGCTGATGCCTCTCACCGTCTCCATAATGGCTTTCCCAAGTTCCCTATGACAGGGCGGCCATTATTTATGACTCAAGGGGGCCGTTCGTGTGGGCTCCCGGGCAGGCCCGGCTCGCTTTGCATTAGCGTGTCGCCTTTAATTAAACGCGAAGCCACTCGCCACATTCTTCTGCATGCAGTGCCAGTGGTGATCACAGCAGACAGCGGCTGTCCTGGAACACAGCAAAGTACGTGAAATGTAATGGAACGGGCCCCATGATGATGATGCATTGCAGACACCAAAAACGGACAAAATATTGGGACAGATGGCTGTTGTCCACACAGGAAGTGAAACCAGGTTGACTTTGTGATTTCACATTTACTATACTTAATAACAATAGAAAAATATATAAATCAGTCTGTCCATTCACATACACGCTTTTTCTGTCTTAATAAAAGTTAAAATAAACAAATATTTGTATTCACAAAACATGCTTATAAGGTTAATTGAAGACTAAATTGTCCTTGGGTGTGAATGGGAGTGTGAATGATTGTTTACTTTACAAACGGGTGAGTAGCAACTAACCTCCAGGTCCAGTAAAACAGCAGTTATTTTTATTGTGCCGATACTGTATATGCTCTTGGAAGATTACGGCCAGGTTGTGTAATGCTCCGTAATCCACAGATAGCATAACAGGTAAACTCACACTTTGTTGACATTGCAGCAAAACACCAATTAGCCACGGGGGGCAGGCAAAAGTGTTAAGGCAGAACTTTTGGTTGGCGGCTGAAGACTGAGGGGATTAGAAGAAGTAAGAAGAAGCGGGAAGGTCAGGGCCAGACAGGGTCAGGCACGGAAGATTAATCCCAGGAAAGGTGCTGGAGAGTCACAGCTCAACGGTATAGAAAAATATGGATGGATAAAAAAATAGAATGTAAAAAATAGAATTTTATTTTTCCATGTGATTGCCTATTTATTGCATCATGACGTAAAAGCCTGTGGGCTTGTGCTCTTGTGATTGTCTTTAAATGAGATAATACTATCTGCAGTTTCAGTTTTTGAAATAAAACCTTAATTTTCAACAGGTTTTAAATAGCTTTTTGGTTTTGCAGTGATACGAAACGATGTCGTACTAGGCAGTCTGCTTTTTCTCTAAATATACATACAGAACACAGCATACAGAAGAATTCAGATCGGGGGATGGGCTTATGTTCTTGTCCAACCCATGATTGATTTATTAATTAATTGATCAAGATGTAATGCCTCAAAACTTTTGTCCATATGTTAGGCAAGAGGATAAAGATTAAAATGTTAAATCTTTTGATGTTCTGCTTCTCGAGACGCTGGCAGCCCGATGCGTATAATCCTTATCGGGGAATTATTCTCATACTAAAACCGTCTTATCCTCATCCAGCGTGTTGTTCTCCCACCTCCGGTGTACGCAGCTGACATCCCTCGACGGCCGCGCACTTCACTTCCTCTCCGAGGCGTCTTCGCCGAGGCTCTTTTCGGGACATCTGAGAGGGGCCGCAGATGGAGAGAACGGTGGGGGTGGAGGAGAGGAAGTAGGGATCATGAGGGCGAGTGGAGTGGTGGATCATCAGATGGACGCCCAGCAGGATGAGACAAGAACACTTGCTACTCTGCATTTGGGTTATGTGGCGTAATATATACCCGTACAGTATGTACCACCTTTCTTTCAAAATATAGTTTATATTTAATATAGAGTAGTGGTTAAACATGACTGTCTGTTTTCTATCAAGGGCCCTACATCCTGCATAAGGCAATTGTTTTTTTTCCCATTGCCCAATGGGGACATTATAATTGAGCCCTGTGAATTCTGCCCGGCAACAAGCACATGCCAAGCATGTGGCAAGAGCAGGAAAAATATGAGTTCTTTTGTCTTTCTACATGTAGAAAGTCCAGCAAATACAGGTTTTACTGTATCATGAATTATTGGTGATATGTAAATACATAATCTTAATAATTAAATTCTCCCATGTCATTGAATGCCTTATGACAATTATTAATTTACTATTAAAATGAGGGATGTTCAATACCACTTTTTTTTCCCCCAGACCGATACCAGTACGAGTATTCACTCTTGGGTACTCACCGATACTGATTAAGTATCGATCGCACTAATACTTTTGATACATTAAAAAAAAAAAAGAAAAACACACACACAACGACAGATAATTGTGAACAAAGATTTTTCTTTCTGAGCCACGTGATGATTCGGCCATGTGTCACACTGCCACAGTCTAGCGCCAACTACTGGCAAGGAGGACTTATTCAATATTTGGTTTTTGGCCTTTGTTGTTGGCGGCTGTTATCAGCAGCCTTTATGAGTACCCGGTACCTTGAAATAAGGTCGGAATCGGACCGATACCGATACCAAATACGGTAATCGGCCATTCCTAATTAAAATAATGTGTCTAATTAACGTTATAAAATATTTCAATGAAGAAAAAAAAAAAGATTTTCAAAACAAAGAAATAGTATCATTTAATTAATAATTATTGAATTACTACAAAAATATTTAATTGAATGAATTAACCTAAAATGGACAAACGAAACGGGACACACGGCAATCACAAAAACAGTGAAAATAAAAGTTTTTTTCTTTGCAGAACATGAAACAGGCACAGCATATTCAAAAAACATATTTGAAAAAGAGCATGACTCAGGAGGCGAGTGAGTCAGTGTCACTGAAGCAGGGATCCCCTTGTGTTGCCTGACACAGTGTGTGTGCGCGTGTGTGTGCATGTGTGTGTGTGTGTGTGTGTGCGTGCATGCGCGTGTGTACGTGTGTGTCCGCACTGTGTGAAATTCAAGTCAAGGTAAGCATTTCCTTCGGCAACACTGCATTATATTACAGCAAGGTCACGTTTGAAATAAGACTCCCTTTCGTATGAAGTCCAGGAAGGGCCTGAAATGAGGATGAGGATGATGATGATGATGATGGTTGAGTATTCGAGAGCCATGATTTAGCACAATGGAATACAGACAGGTGTTGAGCGAGGGAGAGAAAGTGCCGCAATGTGCGCTGCATGCAGCAAAGACATCCGGTGCGCTGTGGGACGTGAGGGATTTACAGCCGCTGAGTCACAGAGACGATGCGATGCCTGACTTTTTGGGTTTTCGGGGAACCGGATAAACAGCGAGCATGACTTTTTAAAAAATCTTATATTTAAAGTGGTGCAGAGACTCAAGAGTGACTCCGACTTCAGAGTTGTTGTTTTTTTTTTTTTTTTAGACACAATGGTGCCTTGAGAGTTTAACTCGTACCGTGACCATGCCCGCTACTCAAAAGACTGGGTGGAAATGCCATTGCACTCCTGCTGGTGTGCGCACCTTGGCCACCAGGGCGCAGTATATTAACCGACATAAAAACACACATGAAGAGTTTCAGAACTGACTCAGTAAGCTGCAACAACAGCAATATTAGTCGATTTCTGAGAGTAAAAATATATGCCCGTGAGTATGGTTATATTGTCAGTCGATATGTGTTTGCCCCACCATTTGTGTTCAAATACCCGTTGCTTAAAGGGGAACTAAACCACTTTTTTTTTGCAATAGTACGTTGTTATGTGCCAGCACTTGTCAAAACATTCATTCTTATTGTGTTTGCAGAATAAGAAGTAAAGCCCAAAATTAGGAGGAGGGCCGCCCATGCCACAGACGCGTAGTGATGATGAAGTGCCAGTAGAGGGTGCCCAACTGCCACAACGCTCAATTGACCTGAGTCAGCAGTGTCTCATGGTTCAACATCTGGATTCTTAAGCGCGATTCGTTAAGAATTCGATTACGGTTCAATTCGATTAGTCGCTAGCTGCTAGGGCCACACATATAAGGGTTGCGTCATGGTAATGCACTTCCAAACGCATTCCGTAAGCTCCGGATTGTTTGGAAACTCAGAGCTGAGATGATGAAGAGAGATAAGATAGCCAGACAGAGATGTTAAGCGGTATAGAAAATGGTTGGATGGAAGGACGCCTCTTTTAAGAGTTGTGCCCACACAACAGCCACCAACATGCCGTAAAAGTGGCGCATGGCAGCATGGCGCGCTTCTCCTCCGATAACACACGGGGCCCCCGGGCCACACTTGAACTTCACTTGAAGCTCATTCATCACAAACCAGAGGAAGCAAAAGCGGCGTGTGCATTCGGTGCAATTATTCACAGCTCTCGGCGCTTTGTCTGTGATATTTCCCCACCGTGCCCTAAAACGGCGACTTAGTGGTGCCGGAAATAGCAAGAAGCGAGCTTGTTGCCATTCACGAGTCCATCCGTCCGTCCTTCTGCTCTGTGGCGTGTGCGTAATTGCACTTTGGGGGCCATTCGTGAAATTCACTGCTCTTCACGGACACGTGGGCTCCGGGCCTCCACTCAGACAAAAGGAAGCGCCGTCTCCGCACAAGGGAGTCATGGCAAGTCCATTGAGGATGTCCGCACAGAGGGTATGCAGCCGGGCCATAGATACTGGACTAACATGGCTCAGGTTACCCATAATTCTCTGCTAAACGTGGCTGGAGTGCTTGGTCTTGGTCATGTGACAACAGTATGCACTGAGACTTGAAAACTGCATGCAGATTGGCTGTTTGGCATCAATATTTCATCCATCCATCCATTTCCTTTACCGCTTGTAATTATTTTATGTTTACATTAAAAGTACTTAAATATTAGGTATTATATTAATATTTCAGATCTCACCCATAATTTTCTGCTAAATATATCCCAGGTGGCTTTCTATTAGGGCCCGGCCAATTAATTGGCTGATCGATTTAATTGGCTGATGTTAGCCCTTTTCAAATCAGCGAGAGAGAGAGAAAGAGAGAAAAATCGACAAAAAACAGCCTATTTTTTATATTTTTTCACACAATAAAACATTCAAAATTCCGCCGATTTTTGCAGATTTTTCTCTCTGTTGTAAAGTTAAACAAATACTAATGGACAATGTTACAGTCAAATGTTAAGCCTGTCACTCATATCTTTGTTGTTGTCAACAAGGGACCAAAAAAAAGAAGTTATTTTATTCATTATATATATATTTTTTTTTTTTCAATTAATCAGCCGATTTACAGGTTGTCGAAGTGTGCCAAATATTGGAATCGGCCTCAAAAAATCCATAACGGTGGGCCCCTACTTTCCACATTACATACAGTATATTTAGGAATTAAACATAATAATTATAGATAGTTTTTAAATACTTTTAAAGTTTTTAAATCATTCTAAATACATGAACTATATTTTCTTTTGAATTCCAGCTGAATATATTCGTATTGTAAACTTCCCGCATAATTCTCTGGTCATGTGACCTGGACCTGAAGCGTCCCGGCAGCCACCAAGCCAGCGCCTGGCCTCCTCCCACTGCTGACAAACATCTCCGGGGAGCTGGTCACCGTGGCAACCAAATCAAGGTAGAACGGAGCATCCAAACAGCGACACTGCTGATTTTTGTCCACACTGCATCGACTTTGTATTATCCATATTTTGTGCAAATATTTGAAAACAACGGCGATACGAACCTATATCTGCTCCTCTCTCCACAAAGCAGAGGAAGTTCTTGACATCTGCAGGTGTTCCAAACATGGCCACCGTGCTATGGAGGAGAAAAAGATGACATGTTGTCCATCGAAGGGCACAGAGAAGGGACAAAGTGTTTGTACAGACTACACGAGAAGTGCAGCACCTGCCCGGAACAGACATGTTTTATGTGACCGAAAGTGAACAGTCGGCAAAAAGAGACGGACCGTGTGTGTGTGTGTGTGTGTGTGTGTGTGTGTGTGTGTACGCGGTTACAGGATGTAAAAGGTCAGCACTTTCTTGAAACAAACCATACATCTGTGTCTTCGAGTGCTGTTTACCTGCTTCAAATTGACCTCAGAGCGAATATTTAAAACACAGATTAAATAGAATATTTGCCTAATTTAAAAGTGTTTGTAAAAACGGACTTTTTATTGTTTGCAAGTGTGAGACAAAAGAATCTCCAGCTATTTGCCTATTTCTGAAAAGGTGTCTGTGAGCGGCGAAATGTTCTGAATTTAGATGGACTGTGATGGGGCAAATTTAACTAATAACCGCCCCTACACAGAGATCCCCCCCCCCCCCCACCCCCCCCAAAATGACATGTTCAGCTAGGCTGCGCGAAGATCCACAACCATTTTCAAGTGATGGTCTGATTCCAGCCACTGGTGGCTTTGCGCAAGTGCCTTTCATTTGCAGTCTGGATACAGAGGGGTTAAACACACTTATTTAAAGGGGATCTAAAAAGATGACACATTGTCAGGAAAAGCCTACTAGAACAGCTGAACCTTTGGGGGGTTCATTGGGGGCACTTTAAAGGGTGGCAGGTGTGTGATGACTCCCCTTTAGCATGAGTTTTGCATGTTGGCTTTTCTGAACACAGCCATATCACAGTTATGTAAATAAGAGGGTGTGCACACTTGTGCAACCATATTATTTCAGCTGTTTATCTTTATTTCCTCTCTGAAAAAGTTTTTGTTTTTTTCTTTTCAATTGAGTTGTACAGGTCAGAGGCCACATGATTGATGGGAAAAGTGTTGAAATGATTTGTATTGGTCTCGTTTTTCTGTATCACTAAAACGTGAAACTTGAACAAGGGTGTGTAAACTTTTTATATTGACTGTACATAATAGACACCTCCCCACGTTGAGTTTCTCGGGTTATGACTTGGCAGCACGGCTGGCAGAAGTTTCATGGCAAAAGAGCCACCTTCAAACGGTCAATCAGGTCAAAGGCAAAAGGTAAGCAAAGCTGCAGGGTTAAAATTGTTTAAAAATAGCTAACAGTGTTACCAGCGTTAGCTTCTGATAACCAGATCCGGCCCACTGGTCGTCACGGTAACAAAAGCCAGGCTCTCTTGGCCACTCGAATGAGACAAAGCCAGCCCCAAAAACGAGCTGATTTCAACATGACAAGCATAGTATATGAAGTGTGCTGTAATTCTTGATCCTTGGGATATTTTGTCAAAAGATTGACATAGAGATTAGCACACCTGACACTCGGCAACATGAGACCTAAGAAAAAAAAATACTGTGGATCAAAACATTTGCCATTAAAATAAAGAGAAAAAAACATTTTTTTTTTTTTATTATTTTTTTTTTTTACTTAAGCTATTTATAACAATATTCTGCTTGGAATAGTTTTAATCACTTCTGAACCTCTAAATCGGGACAATTTAGGATAATCACTGGTGTATAAAGTAAATACTGTGTCGTAATAGCTCAGTTTGTCCACTAGAGAGCAGTGTTGAGCTATTGTAAAATCCCTAGCATTGATTAAATATGAACATGAAATGTATGGATACATTTTTTTTTAAGTAGCTTAAGTAGTAGTAAGTAGCTTTGTATTATTATTTAGCTTTTTTTTCATTTTGATTTTAATTAATGATGTATTCTTATCTCATTGGATTTGCTCTCGTGTGTTATATTATTGTTTGACAATGTAAAATGCTCGTTTAATACAGACATTTCTTTATTTCAAGTCCATTTAGAAACTTCTAAAATACTAATGTTAGGTTAAATTTTACATTTCACAAACAAATGTTTTAAATGTCTATTCTTATGTTTGTTTGTTTGTTTTTTAATTCACAGGACTTTCAGTGCACGACCATGAAATCTTTGAAAAGCAGTCACAATCAAACAAAGATGAATTGATTATTAATACTAGTTTTGGTTGATATATTGATATAAATAATAAACACATTTCCCTTTGTTGTCGCTTCACAGGCAAAAAAAAATTCCAATTTGAAACTGAGCCAAAGGAATTGAATTCCTCTTGACCTTGTGACCTTTATATTGTCGTTATACACAAAAGTTACCACAAGTCCGTGAATGTTGTGTAACAATTTGTTTTATTTACAATAGACTACATATAGGCAACTCTGAATTGAAATCATTAAAAAAAAAAAAAAAAAAAAAAAAAAGGACTTTAAAGTTATGGTCACCCGATTATTAATCTCCACAAGTTATGATGATTTAAAACAACTCTATTCACTTGACAATAGAACATTTCAGGATGGACTAATCAAGTTACATTTATAAAGTACACCATTATTTTGCTCGTAAAACGATCGGGGGCAACAATCGTAGACGTTAAACACATTTTAGGGTCTGACCCACGGACGCTTTGATTAGTGGCCTGATAGGCAATTAAGCAGGGTGCACACATACCAATAATCGGGCCTAATTTGAGCACTTCTCACCCTTGCGATCAAAGTCAGCAAAGGCCCGATTTTTTGGGTTTCTGTAAAAAGATTCTCCTGAGCGATCATCCTGTGATTATTTTCCTCCCCGATCTGCCGCCAATATTTATGATAGCAAATCCTTTTGTGCGGTCAATTGCAGCGGCTGACCCCAGTGGGGTCGATGATAAACATATGAAATCAATAATAATCCCCTGACAGCATTTAGTCAAATGTGAGCATTAACACCTTTTAAAAGGCTGCCCTTTTCTTTCTTTTTTTTCGCACTCATTAGACCATTTTCGACAGGTGCACGTGCCACAGGAAACGATCCAACGTCATTTAAATGGTCGTAAAACGATTACTCATTTCGTAAAAATAATTGCTCCTCCATGCCAGCGACGTCTGGTGACAGACAGGACAATGACATGCTCCTCCACTAGATGGCAGAAGGCACACAATTAACCTGCGTTTTATACAACACAATAAGTCATAAAAGTACATTTGTGAGTAAATGGGGATCATCATTATTTCATATAGCAACTTTTGGGGACACTTTTGTGTGGCGGTGTGCGGTGATTTATTTTTATTTTTATTTTTTTAAATGGAAAATGGGTGTCTTGGCTCAGTAAATGTTTCAAGGTTGGGAAACACGGACATGGGGGGTGTGCCTAATAAAATGTCCTGTGAACATCTTTACCCATCAGAGACCCCCCCCCCCCCCCCCCACACACACATACACACACATTGAGATATATGTTATAGGCACCATGAGGGAATATATATATATATATATATTAAACAAGCCACTTATTTTATATTTTTTTCACAAAAATAAATTCATATTTCAAAATGGAAATTAGGATGAAGAATAACACTAACTTTAAATATATATTCAAAACTACATTACTGAGACAATGTAGGGATATTCAGCTTTCGGGTAAATTTTCAGGATGAACCTAAAACGCCCGAGAACCTTGAACATAAACTTAATGTCGAATTGTTCGCCGTTTACAGTACTTTTTTTGTTTGTTTTTTGCACAACTTGGCTGTTGTCTAATAATGAATGGCACAAATTCACAACAGGTGTTTGATCCATGAATGGACCAATACATTTCCGAGGGTCGTATGCCTTTCTGTGACTCCTCCAGTCTTCCCGTGACAACCCGCTGATGGCACCGTGCGCCACTGAGCTCAGTGGCCTCTCCTGCCCGCCGAATAAATATTCCGATTGAATCCTCGCAATGTTGGTCAACTGTTAGCCGATGTCAAAATGTGAACAGCATGATGAAGAGCACCGTTTAAACACCAATTCTTATTGAGGAGGGAATTGACTGTCGGATCAAAAAGAGGTTATGAATTCTGCCATTCATTTCCTTGTTAGAGAGGGGGGGGGGGGGGGGGAAGTACTGAGACATTGAACGTGCAAGTTCTATCTGTCTTCTTGTTGTTTTGTTGTTGTTGTTGTTTTTACCAGTGTTGGCATAAACCATATGGAAACATGCTTTGCAGACAAAAAAAAGCGGAAGAGGAATGGAAAAAAATACTTCCAAACGGTCCAATTAAATTCACCTACTGGTGATATGGTACATTTTAGGTTCATCCTGAAATTGAACCCTAAGCCTAACATCGCCCACCTTTTGTGCATTTTATGTGGGAAAATGATAGTTTGTCCGCAGATATGAGCAATATTTCTCCCCCCTCCCCCCCCCCCCCCAAAAAAAAAAAAAAAAAATAATAATGTGGCTACTTTGGTCCCAGTGTTGCACTTCAGACGTCCGTGAAGATCTCGGTGATATTCACGCAGTTGCGGCTGTTGGGACGAGGCCGCTCGTCGCACGACCCCCCGCCGGGCAGGGGGTCGCAGCTGGCGGCTAGCGGGGCGTCGCCCGGCGGCCGCTCGTCGGCGTCCGTCTCGCGGTGGTAGAAGTAGTTGAAGTTGGACACGATGACGGGCACCGGCAGCGCGATGGTCAGCACGCCGGCGATGGCGCACAGCGAGCCCACGATCTTGCCCCCGACGGTCACCGGGTGCATGTCCCCGTAGCCCACCGTCGTCATGGTGACCACCGCCCACCAGAAGGCGTCCGGGATGCTGGCGAAGCTCGACGCGGGGTCGTCGGCTTCGGCGAAGTACACCGCGCTGGAGAAGAGGATGACCCCGATGAAGAGGAAGAAAATGAGCAAGCCCAGCTCTCGCATGCTGGCCTTGAGGGTCCGGCCCAGGATCTGGAGCCCCTTGGAGTGGCGCGACAGCTTGAAGATGCGGAAGACCCTCACCAGGCGGATGACCCGCAGGATGGCGAGGGACGTGGCCTGCTGGCCGCCCCCGCCGCTCTCCGTCTCGGCCAGCTCGGTGCCCAGCGTGATGAAGTACGGGACGATGGCCACCACGTCGATGACGTTCATGATGTTCCTGGAGAAGGAGGTCTTGCTGGGGCACGCGAAGAGGCGCACCAGGAGCTCGAAGGAGAACCAGACGATGCACAGGGTCTCGACGACGAAGAAGGGGTCCGCGAAGGGGCTCGCCGCGGACGAGGGGCCGCCGGCGGTGGCGTTGGAATCGGGGGCGAGCTGCGCGCACCGCGGGTCGCGCTCGTCCCGGAACTCCGGCAGCGTCTCCGTGCAGAAGATGGCGATGGAGATGAGGATGACGAGCACGGACACGATGGCGATGCCCCGCGCCGGACCCGAGCTCTCCGGGTACTCGAAGAGCAGCCAGATTTGCTTCTGGAAGTGGTTCTTGGGCACCACGCGCTCCTCCTCCCCGATGAAGCCTTCGTCCTCTCGGAATTTCTCCACGGCGTCCTCGCCGAGTTGATAGAAGCGAATTTCCTCGGAGAAGATGTCCACGGGCACGTCGACGGGTCTTCGGATGCGCCCGCCGGACTGGTAGTAGTGGAGGATGCCGTCGAAGCTGGGTCGGTTCCGGTCGAAGAAGTACTCGTTGCGCAGGGGGTCGAAGTAGCGCATCCTCTTGCGCGGGTCGCCCAGCAGCGTCTCGGGGAACTGGTTGAAAGTTTGCAGCTGGGTCTCGAAGCGCAAACCCGAGATGTTGACGACGACGCGCGGGTTCTGGTTCCGGTTCTCCGCCGTCATGTCCATACGGGTGACCCGCGCTCGGCTCGCTCCAGCATCCACGATCCGGGATCCCACCGTCCCAGCGCAAACGCGTCCACACCCGCCAACCGCGCGCGCATATGTCTCATTCTCGCTCACACACACACGCACACACACACACACACACGCGCGCGCGCACGCACACGCACGCGCACAGCCACGCGCGCGCGACACGCTCAAAGGCACGCGAAGGGCCAAATCATTAGGTACACGCGAGATTGGACGCCATAGTCTCATGGAAATAAATTAGACCGTGGTCCAAAATATTACCACGCTACAAAACCACAATAACAAGAATATGATACATATTCATTGCATATCATTACAAAAAAAAAAAGGGAAGTCATTCAAGAAAAGCCAACTTGACGACATTGTTGTCATGATAACGTTCATGCATTATTTATTCAATTTGGAATGTCGAACTATTATTGGCCTTAGCATACTAACATATACAGTGGATATAGAACATTTTTTAAATAATTTAGAGAGGGTTTGGGATGATCCGATGAAGCAAAGTTTGAACTTTTTGGCCATGATTACAAAAGGGTACGTAATGTTTGGCGCAAACACGACATTGCTAAGAAGACGAAAAAGAAGACGAAAGAAAGAACAGAAAAGAAAAAGAAAATATTTCCCCTCTCAATTTTTTTTTCAAGTCACATTTATGGCGAAAAAAAGTTTTGAAATGATCTGTTACAAAAAAAAAAAGAGTTTACAAGGACAACTGTGAATATTTGTAGCATTCATGCACAGAGCGCTGCAGTAAGCAAGGATGTCAAACTAATTTTATGCGAGGGCAACACTGGAGTTCTGGTTTCCGTTCGAGGGCCGCAAAGACTGCAAAACCTCATCCTCTACCGCAACTCGACTGGATTATTGTAACGCACTTCACTTTGGAGTCAGCCAGCCCTACCGCAAACGTCTCCATTTGGCTCAAAATGCTGCCGCTCACCTCTTAACTGGAACACGTAAGAGGGAGCACATAACTCCGATTCTGCACTGGTTGCCTGTGAGAGTTCATTTTCAGATTCTTTTGATTTTGTTATTTTCATCTTTAAATGATCTCACGCCACCTTACCTCTCTGAGCTTCTCCGCCCAAATGCTCAGTGCCTCAAGTCAGCTGACCAGCTGCCTCTGGAGGTATCGAAGTCCCAGCCGAAGCTCAGAGTGGCGAGAGCTTTTTATTTTCGTTGCTGGTCCCACGCTTCGGAATGGCGTCGCTCTGCGCGTGAGGCAAGCCCTCACACTGTGCATCTTAAAACACACTTTTATTCTTTGGCTTTGTCTCTGCACCTGTTTTAGTGTTTTGTTTTGATCGTTTTTAACTTACTTTTTGCGTGTGTTTTTTTACGCTTTATATTTGTTTCGTATCGTATGTTTGATTTGTATTTGTTACTAGTACTTTGTTTCAGCTGTCGTTATAAATAAAGTTGAATTTAGATATGAGTAATGAGAGATCATGGAAAATAGCAGTAAGCAACTATTTTTTTATACACCGTGTACCCCCGCTATTTGGGGGGGGGTTGCACCACGAATAGCAGAAATCCACGGATAATTGAAAATGAATTATTATTATTATATATTTTAACCTAATAAATTCTTGAATAAGCAGGGATAAAACCCGGCAAATAGGTGAATCCACTGTACAACTAGGGTCCAAATTAAGTTAATAAGGAATTTGGATGGATTTCAGTACAGATTTAAAGCCAAAATGAAAACATCAAATTCATTTAGCAAGAAACAATGAAATAGATAGACACTATTTGATTTAGTGGGCTCTAAAAAAAAACATTTAAAAATAAAATAAATAAATAAAGGATATTATTGTGGTGTGCGGGTGTGGCTAATGTTGTGTCTCGTGAGTACCCTGACAGAAATTGGACTGCTCGCGGCTGTCAGGGTGGCCTAAAGCAGATGGATGAAACCTTGGCTTCCCGCTTATAATTATGGCGACTCGGCTGAGGTGGTGTCGTTGCTATCCGAGGTGCTGAACAGCAGCCTGACCTCACACACACACACACACACACAGACACACACATAAAGAAACAAAACACAAGGGTTGAGATCAGTTACTATGCATAAACAACAACCCCCCTCCCCCGCTTCCTCACACACACACACACACACTCACATACACAAACAGCTCATCAGCATTTTCTATTTTTCCCACCCAAGCGTGTGCTAACAAAATCGGCATGAAAAAGCATCCCGCGTGTGCGCCTTTGTCAGTGTGCTGTTGTTTCGTGTTCGATCAAAGGCGGCTGCAGTTGTCTGGGGCGAGCAACACGTGTGCGAGGTGAGAGTGGGGGTTTTGGGTTATGAATCAATCCAAATGGGATTCAGCGGTGTCTCTTGTGCACGGCTCATTTTCATTTCCACATGTTAAAAAAATTGGAACGAGGGAGGGGAGAAAAAAAAAGAAAGTAGAAGCTGAGCATGTCTAAATATGGTAACGCACTCAACATGTCGAAAATCCTCTTAAAGGGATGCCACTGATCTACGAAAAACCTAGTGACCTCTTTTGCAATGACCGAAAAAAATAAAATAAATCATAGGGCAGTGGAGGGTATGCTTGGAGCCGCATTTCTCCATACAAACTACAAATACAGTTCCTATGATAAGTCTACACACCCCTGCTAAATGCCAGTTGTTTGCGATACAAAAAAAATAAAAAATTAGACCACCCTTAATGTGACCTACAACCTGTACAACTCTACTGAAAGATGTCTTTTTGTATCCTTTCAAGAAGTAATTATAAATGGCTGGGGGGAAAAAAATGCGGTTGCACAAGTGTGCACACCCGCATAACTGGAATGTGGCCGTGTTAAGAAGGAACCAATCACATTCAAAGTCGTGTTAAACGGGAGTCAGCACAAACCTGCCACCATGTAAAGTGTCTCTGATTAACCCCAGATTTCAGATGATTTAGTAGGCTTTTCAACACTTTATTTTGCTTCCTAGCAGAAGCGTGAACATTTTGCGCTAACACCGAGTGCTTCTTCGAACGGTCCAGAATTCCTTCCAAGTTTGTCGAGATTTTTCAGCTGAAGAAAAGCAGCGGCACGGTAGTTGTGTTCTTCTCCTGGTCACGACAATCTCCCAAACAAATGAGGGAAAATGGGAAGCGCAAGTTAAGAATGTTCAAATGTTACTTAAAACGACACCTGTACGGGAAATAAAGGTGTCACCATGGTGACAAAATGTATTATTTCCATGAGTATTATTTCCAATTGAAAAATTGGAAATTTGACATTAGAACAACTTGAAAGTCAACAAGCGTTGCGGAACGAATTGTGTTGGACTTTGGCAGTTCCTCCTGTGCGGTGCTCATCTTTGTGTACAATTTCCTATGAAGAATTTGATCTAAAAATAACTTGCAACATTTGGCCAAAAGCCTTCGTTCTTTCAAATGTTGATTATTTACCGATTTCGTTGTTGAAGTTATTGCGGCTACAGCATGAAATTTGAGGTTGCAAGCGACATCCTGGGAAAGTTTCGTCTGGAGTTTGTCTCCACGGCAACTGACTGTTGTTGTCCCTCCCCCACCCCCAAAGAGAAAAGTAGTTCGAGTTGAAGACGTTACATAACCTCCGCTTTGGCTTGTGCAGGAGTAAATCGACTTAAGAGACTTTGTGTGATGTGCTCCCACTGAGAAATGAATGATGTTACATATTGGGATTAAGTGGAAGAGGCTTCCACGATATATGTGTGTGTGTGTGTGTGTGTGTGTGTGTTTTGAAAGTAAGGCTACTTATCACTACGTCCAGATAAAAGGCTTCGAGGACGCTGGAAGAGATGCTCCCCTTTCAACAGAACCCTATCTGGCCACTCGGCATCTGTTCCCTTGATGCACTTACTTATTTAGGTCACGCTCTGTTCAAACACGGCAGCTTATTGCGTCTGGAGTCGTGTCGCTGCTCAGGGTTCCGACTCGCTTTTTCATTTGGGCGGAAAAAGAAAAAACAAAACAAAACAAGGATTGGACATTTCGACGCCAGGGTAGTGCTGCCGCTCCGATGAGATGGAATGCACCAGGGGCCAGAGAGCGAGAGGAGTCCCATCCAGCCTCTTTTAGGCCAGCGCTGTAAATTCCCACGCTCTCCACCGTCAGCTGGTTATTTAATGTCGGCCGCGTGACTTCCACTGATCCTTCAAGCGTCTCCTCGCTTGATATATGCATATTGGAACACGCTCGTTAGCCTTCGTTGGTTTCAACATGAGGTACACCCGCACGATGGAATCAGAAAAAGACCACTTTTTTATGACTTAACGTCTTTAACTGAATGAGAATTGATATTGCATATAACGGTTACATGCAGAGGCGTATTTAGTCATTTGGGGGCCCAAGGCAAACCCACTTACGGGGCCGTACGCACCCATGTGCTGCCGAGATATTAAATATTTAGGTTAATCATCAACTTTAAAGTGTGAATTGGAGAAAATGATCCTATTTCCTGAGCTGTAAAGTCCTTCAAATCCTTCTTGAGGATTACTATCGAACAAGTTGAATCGTTTGAACACTTTCACTGTAATTGCTAAGAACACTAATCAACATTTAATATAGTGTGGCATTTTAAAACGCTTTCATGCTGACATCATTGTGATGAAAAGCGTCACGAGTGTCACTGTCCACTTCCTCTCAACTGAATTCTCCTCGGCTGACACTGCCAGCAGTGCTACTGCTACCGGAGAGAGCGTCTGGCTCTCGCGGTTGTTGGTGACGCGCTATTCGTTAGCACCTTGAACTTTTTGTTTCTCTTCTCAGCTTCTCTTCTTCACTGGCATAACTCTGCTTCAACGTCCTCGCAAAGCGCCAACGTGTTTGTTTTTTCGATACTCAACTAAAGTCATTTTCAACAACTGCAGCTGTAACAAAGTGCACAAATGATACAATAATAAATAAATAAAACAGAGACCTTTTATTTACCTACTTCCTGAATGAAGTCAGAAGATGGATTAGTCCATTGCATGAGAAGGTAGGAGGGAGAACTCCAAATTAAAACAATAATAAATGCTTTCAATCCAATAAAATGGTATTAATCAGTTTTTAATGAGACATTTGGGGGCCTCCTGGAAAATTTGGGTCTCCAATTATTGCTTGTGGTTGCCTAGTGATTAGTTTGCTTTTGGGTACCACCCACACAAAGATGCACTCACTCTTTGCCTGCTCATTACCCATGCATTTCTTTTTTTTTCCCGGCACAAGTAACCCTAAAAAATAGCAAATGTTACACCACGTTCTTTAATTTAACTCATTAGACTTGTATCTATGTCAATAAATGCCGAAAACAAAACGAAATATATGCCAGCCAACGAGGGAGTCATTTTTAGGAGGCACACCCTGGATTTTGATTTGTATTGAAAATTGTCTTGATTCGTACAAAGGTTGGGAAGTGTGACTGCCTCAGGTCAACTCTGCATACAAACACAGTGCAGCTCAGCCTCTGGTTAGCGGACGTCATGCGTAGCGATACGCTTTTGGCAATACAGCGGGACCTCGCTATACGACGGAAAATACAATTTGCTTGCGATGTTAAATATAAATATGCGCGTACCAGACTTAAGTGTCTTGCAGATAGTCCGTGTCGTCGACGGAAAGTAATAACTCCCGGCCTGCTCTTTGAGTGACGAGGCGCAAGGATTTATTCGCCACGCCGGGTGCGGCTTGTGGCAGCCCGGCCGGTCAATAAGAACGAGAGCGAGCGAGAGTGGGATCGATCGGGCGCTCATACATCGGCCGCCCGCCAGATCGCAATCATTACGCGCACACGCGACCGGCCGCCGCGAGGCAAGGTGAAGGCCAAGGTCGTAAATAGCGCGGGCCGCACTCGACGTGATGAGAAGCGGCCGGTAGCCGAGGTTACCGTTGATTTATCTGGAAGCCGACGGGCTGCTAAAGTGGCGAGACCTGCTTCCAGAATAAACGCCTGTCTGAACACAAGATGCTTGTTGTGGTCAAAGTGGGATTAAAATTATTTTGATTTGGGGACCATGAACAGCCAATCACCTTCTTTCTGAGACTGTTATATACATTTTTATTTTTGGGGAGGAATGTTGGCTATTGATTGATTGACAAATGTTGGAAATCAACGCATGTTCTCGCTCATCTTTGGATTTTCCAGCGCAATTGATTTTTGAATCATGTCTTTTACAAGAGTGATTGCCAACCACTGAATGCGCCGCGGGAAATCATCCAGTTGAACTTAATTGGTGTGAAAATGATGGTACAATTAAACTACGTATCTGACAGTGGCATTAAAATGTTGTTAAACTCAACAGGCCCAGATTTAACAAAGTCAGTAAATTAGTGAATACATTGAGACAGGATTGTCATTATTTCAGCATATGTACTTTTTGTGAAATTTTTGTTTGGTGGTGTTCCGTGATATTTTTCAAATGTAAAATATGTAGTCAACGTTGGGAAACACTGTGTTACAAGATGGCCATTTTCCTTCTTAATGCTCTTTCAAAAAAACTTTTTTAAAAATTAAATCCCTTAGAAACTTTAGGGGTTTCCGTCCAAGTATGAACACTATTGATTTTGGATCATACCAAGCCTAGATGCTAGATGCTAGGCGATGAAAAAGAAAAAAAAAAAATTAGACAGGTGGTGCTATTCCAAATGACATTCCGACAGTGAAACGTGAAAGCCAAGGAGAGCAGGTGGGTCAGGGAAAAGGAAAAGTGCGTGAGAAAATAGTCGAAGAGTTTAAGGACAATGTTCCTCAATGTACAATTGCAAGGAATTTAGGGATTTCATCATCTACGGTCCATAATATCATCAAAAGGTTCAGAGAATCTGGAGAAATCGCTGCACGTAAGCGGCAAGGCCGAAAATCCACATTGAATCCCCGCGACCTTCGATCCCTCAGCCGGCACTGCATCAAAAACCGACATCAATGTGTAAAGGATATCACCACATGGGCTCAGGAACACTTCACAAAACCAATGTCAGTCAATACAATTCGGCGTTACATCCGTAAGTGCAACTTGAAACTTGACTATGCAAAGCAAAAGCCATTCATCAACAACACCCAGAAACGCCGCCGGCTTCTCTGGGGCCGAGCTCATCTAAGATGGACTGATGCAATGTGGAAAAGTGTTCTGTGGTCCGACGAGTCCACATTTCAAATTGTTAAGGAAATTGTGGACGTCGTGTCCTCCGGGCCAAAGAGGAAAAGAACCATCCGGACTGCTATGGACGCAAAGTTCAAAAGCCAGCCTCTGTGATGGTATGGGGCTAAAAACAATAAAGTTGATCTGTTTGAACATTAAATATCTTGTCTTTCTAGTGTCCATCCATCCATCCATTCATTTTCTGAGCCGCTTCTCCTCACTAGGGTCGCGGGCGTGCTGGAGCCTATCCCGGCTATCATTGGGCAGGAGGTGGGGTACACCCTGAACTGGTTGCCAGCCAATCGCAGGGCACATACAAACAAACAACCATTCGCACACACATTCACACCTACGGGCAATTTAGAGTCTTCAATCAACCTACCATGCATGTTTTTGGGATGTGGGAGGAAACCGGAGTGCCCGGAGAAAACCCACGCAAGCACGGGGAGAACATGCAAACTCCACACAGGCGGGGCCGGGAATCGAACCTCGGTCCTCAGAACTGTGAGGCAGACACGCTAACCAGTCTCCCACCGTGCCACCTCTTTGTAGTGTATTCCATTAAATATAGGTTGAACATGATTTGCAAGTCATTCTGTTTTTATTTATGTTTAACACAACGTCCCAACTTCATCGGAATTGGGGTTGTAATACTCATACACGAGAAAAGACTGTTTTGCTCCTTGCTGTCTTTTTTCTTTCTCTGCAGCTAATTAATCCTGCTCCCGAGTGTGAGAAACGACTTGGAAGCGTGTGAAGCAGACACTTTTCAAAAGGGGCAGATGGTCTGACGAAAGTAACCCCTGAAAGGGTGCCAAATTGCAGCACGGCGAGGCGGCGGCACAGGAACGTGGCCCACCAAGGGATCGTGGAGCCGCGGCTCACTTAAGAACTGTTGGTTCAATATTAAACAGCGCGCATATGCTCGGTCAAGCTTGGTCTTTTTTTGCAAGCTTGTGCACTTTTGAGGAGAAAATACTGACAACTACTGAGAGAGGTTACAAGGCAGATCGGCGTTTAGCAGGAAATGACGTGTTCCAGTGCAAATTGGCCCGCTGGCAATGCAACCTTTAGCGGTAAATTCATGAGGGGAAGTGCACAAATGTGTCGTAATGTCTGGGCACCTGCGCAATCTAATGACATCCAATACAAGAGCTGTCTTAAAGGGCCATATAATGGAAAATTGGCTTTTTAATTGCTTTTATACAAATAGTTGCGTCCCTGGCGTGCCTGGCCACCCAACGTGTGTGAAAATCAATGTCAAGTAAATCTTATACCATCTACATATCTTTGAAAATCTGTGAGCGAGCTGTTCTGAAATGTTACGTCATACGTTGGCAATTGTACATAATAGCGCCGCCACGCCGAGATTCTCCACCCATGACTTGGCAGCTACACGCCTTGAATTAGCCAGTTCTGGCTTTGCGTGCGCGACATTCGTTCGCGGTCTGGAAGCAGAGCGGTGAACGTCCCGTGCTCTTAAAAGGAGTCTCAGTCAGGAGTCCGCGAACACCGCAAAAAGTGGCTAGATTTGTAGCCTGTTGCTTTTGAGAAAAATAGAAGGGTGAGAAAAAGTTGCAAAGTTGGCAACACTGAGGACAATTCACGTTTCTTTCCGTGAAACCTAAAACCAGCTATTGGCTGAAAAACTCACCTACATGTGGTTTGTGTACTCCATCTAAAACGCCCTAGGTTGCCATAAGGTGTCGCCAAAGCACTGCCTCAATGGAAAAGTAGCACTGTAATTGGTGTCAAGGAAGTATGTTGAAGTAATGCATCTCAACTAAGAGACCAAGCTTTGTATGCAGTGGAGGAGCTAAGTTTAGCCTGGGTTGTTAGTGGAAGTTAGGGAGAGTCTTTGCCGCATGTGCTTGTACACTTCTGGTGCATTTTTTTAAAATCAAATCATGTATTTGGTTCTTAAGGGTCATTTTGTAAGATGAATTTGAAATGAATTTTAACAGTCAATATAGGCAATTCTAAACATTTCTTGGGGGGGAGGCAAAAAATAAAATAAATAAATAAAATCACTTGGTTTTTTTTTGCTATTCGAAGCAGGGCTCAGTCCCAGTGCCAATTCAAATTGGCAGCAAACAGATGGCGGGAATCTCTTTTTTTGCGTCACGCTAGCGGTGACCACGGTAACGGCGCTAATAGCGCGGGACGGCGTGACCTCGACTGATGCCGCGTAAGCCAACGTCCTGCATTTCCATCCGGGCTGTGAAATTAACTGTTTGAGAACACATTTCACAGTCGCCTGAGCCCACCGAGCGCGGCAGCTGCACCCTCCTCTCCACACACACACACACACACACACACACACACACACACGAATACACACACAAACAGGGGCAACATATGCAAAACAGGAACATATCCTACTTTTTAGACTTTCATTTGGTGCCAAAAGAAACGAAAATCCAGGCGGAGTGTTCACCCACTTGCTTTCATGTAGACACAAACAGTTTCACACACACAACAACAACAACACAGCGGCTAATGATGTGCGTGCGTGTAGGAAGTTGTAAAGTAACGTCTTGCTAGTCAAGGATGTGTTAAACTTCCATTCAAAATCCGTGGCCACGAGGTTATTGAAAGCTACACCTGCTACACTGTATCCATGAGCGTGCCCCCCCCACCCCTCCCCTCGCATCCGTCAGCATTCAAATATTTAGCGAGGTGGAGGCGTGGGCCGGCGATCCAGGTCAGTGGAGATGATGACAGAGCGGGAAGCGCCGTTGTGGGAAAAGACCCCGGTGACCACGAACAGGCGGGCGGGCGCGTGTTGATGCAGAGATTTAATTGGCATCATGAGGATTTCCGCTCGTAACGATGGCGAGAGCAAAAGAGGAAGAGTTTATCCGGATGCGGGATTTCCCTAAAGGCGCACAAAACCAAGACGCGTCGCGTTTAGGAAGTTTGAGCGCTTTTGTCTTTTGCCGATTAAATCCAAAGCCGCGTTCACACGTACCAATTTGTATCATCTGAACCCATTTCTAAAATGTGAGAGACGCACATATGATGATGCAAGAAAAAAGAGGGAAAACAATTCTTTTTCTTAGCAGCACTTCGAAACGCTCACCACTTAACTGGAACCCGAAAAAGGGAGCACATAACTCCTATTCTGGCCTCCCTGTACTGGCTGTCTGTGGACCTTAGACTTCACTTTAAGTTTGCGCCAGCGATCCAGGTATCTGTCTGCCTCTGCATGGTGCTGGAATGCTGGAATATACAAAGACAAAGCGATGGCAGAAGCTAGGCTAAATGTTAGCTTATGTGGTTACTACACTGCAATTGGAAACTCTTCTTGTCATGTTTTATTATGGTGAGGGACCACCAGTTGTGTCCGACAGCAGTACGAGCTTCCGGTGGCTTCCTGATTGGCCAACGTTCAGTTTCATGTCACAGTTATGTAGCTTGTGGCTCGTCCCAACTCGATGTTGAGCACAAGGATTTACAATCGTAAATACTGGACGGGTTTAACATTTACGATTGTCGACCACAACGATCGGTGAGAAAAAAAACAAAAAAACACTACGTGATAATCATTCAGGCCTGAATTGCATCTAAATATAACCGCTACTACTATGCCGCGATACCTTATGGATGAGCATGCATAAAGCCTTCACGCTGCGGCGACTATCTGCCGAACAATCGCTCGCTGCGCACATCACGGCTTCCCGCTGCGTCTCGGACCAGAATACGTTCCAGCCTGAGAGTGTCACAAAGATAAAGTCACTTTTCGCCTCGAGGGTCTGCGGTTTTATCCGGCGTGCGGCGCATTTGATTTGACGCACCTCCTCAGCAAGCTACGACGGCTCATAAAGAAAGCCTCATTAGGCGACGACATTGAGCTTTCCGACAGCCGACTGTTGTTGTTGTTGTTTTTTTTTTTTTGTGTGGGCCTGGCACGCCTGCTCAATCCCTGCGAGGATTTATTTGCTCCGACGTCTAATGAGCTCTTGGACCACCGTACTTGCCCCATCGCACGTCCTCTGAGACGCCAAAGGCATCAAAACAGGATGTGTTGCGGTGAACCGTGAAGACGGAAGCCATTTATTGTTCTCATATGCAGAAGAACAATGTTGAAAAATGCTTTACCTAATTACAACAAACATGAATTTGCCAATTATTTTGTTGCTTGATGACAATCAATAAATTGGCTTAGTTACTCCTCATACAGAAATGAGATTTACTAAAAGAGGCCATGTCAATCACTGCAGGAAGAGGAGTTACAGCATGTTTCCACAAGAGGGCAGCAGATAGATTTAGCTGCCCTCCTTCCTGCCTGACTTTTGTCTTTTCCTTTCTTTTTTTTTTTAACCATCTTGTTTTAATTGCAAGCACACGGAGTGGCAGCACTGCTGGAACCAAACGCGTACGGCACGCTTAAATGGAAATGACAGCAAGAGAGTTGAGGGATGATTTTTTTTTTTTTTCTTGAGCTTTTTTAGATTACACGTGTTTGAAGCGAGGCATGCTCAAGAAACCAGCTCAAGTCTCAGAGGGCAAGGGCACATGAAATAGTTGGGAATGCGGGTCACACTCAATGCACAAGGGACAACTACAGTCCTTTGTTATGTTCGAACATATGGCCCGCAATAGGCTGTTAAAGTCCATCTTACCATATAAACTTTATATATAAGAATTTCCTTTTTTTTTTTTTTTTCAAATATTCAAATGACATTGAACGTTCAAAAACATTCAAATAAAGTAACGCATCGGCCCAAGCGTTGGTCAAAAACATGGTTTTATTGCCTAAAAGTATATTCGTTATTGTTGTGAATGTTAACACTGCACTTAAATATGGGGAAATGAAAGCTATGTTGCAGATAAAAGTTAAATACAAATTAAATAGGAAATTTAAAGATGTTGATGTTACGCTTTGAACAAGCCCAATTTTGTTGCGTCATAGCAGAGGGCATAAAAATGAAAAGAAAAGCTGCTGCTAAGTCAGAATTTCATTTTGCACTCCATTCGGCTTTGTGTGCGTGTGTGTGTAGCCTTTTAGAATTGTATCAGTCGAGGTAAGACCAAGAGGAAAATGGCAATTACGACAACAAGTAAAAAGTGGAACGCAAAGGTAAGGTTTTGCGACATGCTTTGTTGAGGTGTAATTATTTTTTATGCTAATTTTGTTTGTTGCATTAGTTTTCCAGTGCTTTCACTGGCAACCATTGGGCATTTAATAATGAATTGATGGTCAAAGAGCCTCTTGGAATGGACTGCGAGTCTACTTCAGATCTAATCTTTTTTTTTTTTTTTAACCTTATTGGGACATGCAGTATTGAGTAAAATTGATCTGAATTTTGCCGAATTGTGCGTTCACGATTTCGCACTGGTCCGCTACATGCGCCACATGCACGGATCCGCACGTTAATTGATCGTGTAATTCGGGGGCTTTGACAGTCTTTTGGGGGGCTTTCGTGCGCATTGCGCTTCGCGTACTCGGCTGTGGCGCCGCAGTAGAGGGGTCCGGCCGAGCAGTCGGTCATTTGCATGAAAAAGGACCAACCCCTCCAAAACATGCTGCGTTCAGCGACGCTAAAGTGCGCTGTAATTGTTGTTCCTTGGGGGGGGGGGGGGGGGGGATTTTTGGATAAAAGCACATCATGTGGGAACTGACTTAAATTGTGAACATGAAAGGTCATTTTAAAAAGGGCAACGTTCAAGCATTTTCAACCGTTTCAAGAGGATCCCCGTGGAGAAGGACAGCGCTCTCCACCTTGAGGGAGGAAGGGAATTCTCTCCGACCATTTGGACATCTGCCAGCAGCGCAATCACCCACTCACTCTCGCACACACTGTAGAAGCACTGAGGAGCGTCCAACATGAAAGTGTGCCTTTTTAGAGTCTTGTTACGCTACGAGAAATTCGATCCAATGCACAAATGATGTCCTAAACAACACAGTCATTGTCCTGATGCAATGAGGGGCCATCTTGCCGGGGGCTTGATCTGGCCTGGGGAGGGAGGGGGGCACTAGTTCAAAGGTCACACACTTCGGATGGAGTCTGAGCACAGGCCCATCAGATCTCTCGATCTCAATTCTGAGAACTATGAAAGCGACATGCAACGAACTGTACGATAATTCATCCGTTCTTCCTTTTCACTTTGGCCGCCACCGATCAGTGTGCGTCTGGAAAGTGAAAAAGTCTCAGTGCTGTTGGATTGTAGCATCAATCACGGAGTGACTTGTGTCCAATCAGATTGCTCGGTGGGAATTGACTGTTGTATAACGTCAAATGTGTCAATAAAGGTTGCGGAACAATGGCGGAGAGGTGTGTTGAAAAGCCCGCGCCCCCTAGCGTTGCGAGCGCTTAATTCAAAGCAGCGGCGGCGGTAATCCTCGCGCCTATCCAGATGCTCCCATTTGGCTCCAGATGTGCGAGGCCGCCGACATCAGTGCGAACACAAGCGGCGCATTTTATTTCTCCGCTGCCGTCGTCTCACTTATGAGGAATAAATCATCGACTTCCCGGTGACCTTGGAGTAACCTTGGAGTGAGGTTCAGACGGGGGGGGGAGGAAAGGACACACAGCGTGGAACTTGATCCCATAAACGCTGTTGATAATTTAGGAAACTTATCAAAGGACAATTTTCACATTTTTCCAACGTTAAAGGGCAAATGTTTGGCGCTGGGACAAGAAGAACGCCGAAGATCTGCTGCGGGTTCGTTCGCCAGCGCTGCCATATTTCCAATTTCGACGCTTGCAATGCAAAACTTGGTCTGCAGGTTGAATGGCGCGGGCGAGGTGATCGGGTTTGAGACATCTGCTCACGATCAGCTCTACAGAGTCATTCTTTTGGGAATTACTGTACTTTTACTCACTTTACACACAACTTTGTAAAAAAAAAAAAAAACAACAAAAAAAGAAAAGGGTGGGAAAGAGGAAAAGTAAGAACCAAGATCAGAGCTTTGAAAACAAATATATGATATCCTCACTGGCTCTTTAAGGCTTACATTTGTTGAGGGGAAGTACTTCTCCGATGTTCAACAGCCAATTCATATGTTTTTGCATATTTGCATACACTTAGTTTTTCTATAGTTGTGTTTATAAATGAATGTTGTCTCATTGATCTCGGTCGCTCATTGTATTCATTGGAGAGACAACGGCTAAGAAAGTAAAGAAAAGGAGCAGCAGGGACTCGGCACAACAGATTCAAGTATGATTTTGAGAAAAAAAACTCAACGATTCACTTAAAGGATTAGGAAACCATTTTGGGGTTTATCAATTATTGAGATTGACCAGATATGGATGTTGACATTCTCCCGATGTAATGAAATGAATGTCGACTTTGGGGTTTTTCACGTTCATTTTCTTGAATGTTGAATCTTTGGAGGACTGCACTTTTAAGACATGTTTCCAATAAGCTAACATATTCATCTTTACTTACTCAAGTTTCAGTCAAACGAGATCAATGTCAAGGTCGGAAGTCAGATCGTAAACTATCGTAAAATATTTATTTCTTTTTTTAGTACAATTCAATGAATACAGTATACAGGACACAATCTCTCTGATGTTGCGGGTGGCTAATAACATTCAACATTATGCTCCAACGTCCAAGATTCCTTGAAATAAATCAATCAATCAATTAAAGTGAAACAGATCGCCGTGTTGCTTCTCAGTGTTTTTTTGTTTTTTTTTAATTTAATTCTGCTTTAGCACAACAGCGGGCCTCTTCTGCGCTTATTTACTCTCGCCGGCGTGCAAAATGCACCCAAGGCTCCAATAGACCTTTACAGAGCAATTAAGGAGTTCAGTCGTTTAATAATGCGGCTGGGACGGAAACGCTCCGCATGAGTCTCAAAGGTTTTCAAAGTATCCTTGCAATAGTCTTGAGTCGTCCCAAAGCGCGAGACGAGAGGAGCGGGCCTACAGAGAGGACCGGGCAGGCACTAGGACCGCACGACATACTCAACGGAGGCGCACAGTGAGTTGCTGGACTTGCTCACGATCAGAACAAGTTTCCAACAAGTGCAGAGCTGAGAGAGCAAGAGCCTGGGACAAATGCAAGAGAATGTGCTCGTCTCCTCTCGGGCATCCCGTGGACGCACACAGGAATATATTCCAATAATCCTCCCGTGGAGCAACAGGTCAACCTTTGCAGAGGTACACCACCATTTGCCTTTCAACTCCTTGGAATTACAGAAAATTGCAATGCAACAAAAGTAGTTGAAACAACTTTTTGCAGGTAAAAGAACACGGGTTTCATTTGCACGCTGTTTATGTTTCCTGCGTCTGTGTTTGGTGATAAACACAAGCTGCGGGGGGATTTTAATGACTACTGTACTACTGAGACACTTTCTGAAGGCCGAGCGCGTCGTAGATCAGCTCCAGCGGGGAACCTCCATCCCCGGCGAGACTGCTGAAGCGTATCCGTGGGGCTCATCAGGTTACACAGCAGCAGAGGTGCATTCCTCTTCTCTGGAGGTACAAAACAACAACAACAAAAATTCCTGCAGAGTTCCTGGGTTTGTATGGTATGTTGGCGTGGAAACGAGGAGGTAGCCGCAGGGCGATTTCCTCAAATTATGCCACAGAGCGCGGCAAATGAATGATTGCATTCTTGTCGTAAGAGCAGGTGATGATACCGGAGAAGATTTGCTCATAGGGTTGATGGTTTTCCTGAAAATCTCCTCTTTGGGCTTTGTTTTTGGACCTCACGACAAATTGTACATTTCATAGCTTGCATGCATCCATCATCTTCCTTTGGGCGTAGTAAAGCATGAACTCCTGCAGATGGTTTTACTGTTTATTGTTCCACAAAGACTTTTTTCCCATGTTTTTTCAGAAGACAAAAGTCGGTTTTACAATAGTGAGAAGTGATGAAAAACAAATCCGGGGCAGGACACATATTGGTCGCCGAAGAAAAACTTCGATGACATTTTGACGAGTAAATGTCAGAGACTAGCAAAACTATCATTTTTCTTCTTTGCTTGTTTGTCTAACAATGGACTGATGCAAGGTGTGGAGAGTGTCAGGAAGACTTTTGACTCGGTGGTGACGCCGCGCTGCCCTCGATTTGTTCTTCTGCAGGGGAAACGATAACGTAGTCGCACAGAGGCATTGGTTGAAGGGTCAAGTGGCCCTCAAGCGACTGGCAGATTTCTAGTTAGACCCTCTGTTGCCTAAGAACTCTTATGAAGCCAGATGCACTGATTTACTAGTCACATAAAGATAGCTGTGTGCATATCAGTTGACTAGTTCAGAAAGGTAAGCGTCTTTGGGGCAGTGTTATTGATTTTCTGTCCATGATTATTCTTCATGCGAAGAAAGTCTGATATTTATGAACTGATAAATGCTTTGGGGGGACAAGAATAATGGCTGATTTTGTTCTTTTGACTTTGAATCCGTTGGAAAACGACCCGGCTGTCATGCGTGGGAGTGCTCTGAAATATCACTGCAGCATAAGCAATTGCTTGTTTCTCTGCATTCACACAATTCTATGAAAGTTTTCATAAATCAATCATCGTTTGAGTTTTTCTGCAAACCAGCAGTTACTCGTCTTTCCAGAATATTTTGGTTCAAACGTTAACAGACAACACAGCAGTCCGGAACTCTGAGAGAAACTCCCTGAGTGACTTGAGTAGCATACTTACCAAACCAAACTAAAAAAGTGGATTGTTTTGGTGCTACTGTGTCAAGCAGTGTGTCAGCACACTCTTGATCTTGTTGAAGTTGGATTCTGGTATTAAAACTCTTTCAACTTCAAGAACCTGTGTTGAGAATTCCCCAGGACAGTCGTTGACAGGCCCCCCCAAAAAACTTCGGCAATCTCGTTCATCACATTTTAATCTCTTCTTTGGTTTCCGTAATGCTCATAACCAAGTCGTGGACAACTGAACGCATCATCGTTTGAGATGATCACTGATCCCCGAGGAGCAATGGATATTGCATTCTTGCCGAGACTGACAGACTAACCGCATTCCAGTGGAAGTCCGACAGTCAAAATCTTCATGCTTGATCCCGAGCGTGTCTACTCGACATCTTCTGGCCCAGACATTGTGGAACATGCCCACAGGTCAACTTGCTCCTTGGGAGGATGCTTATTTGATGTCTTTCCAAACACTTGATGGGCCTTTAGTCAGCGGACATGTAAGGGCCCACTGTTTAGACACTGGGATTATTGCTAATGCATTTAAGCACAATGTTTACTGGCGGCAGAACGAAGTTAAAGAGGTTTGGAGAAAAATCCAAAATTTTAAAAAAGACTTTGAAAGTTGATCCGCAGCTGGTTCAACTGATTTTTCCTGGGTTGGTACTCCAAGGGCTTATAACGTATTTAATTTGTTTTAACTGTGAGACCAGGAACTACTGTAGTTCAGAATCAGAATCATCTTTATTTTGCCAAGTATGTCCAAAAAACACACAAGAAATGTATTTGTCTCCGGTAGTTGGAGCCGCTCTAGTACGACAACAGACAGTCAATTGACAGAGAACACTTTGGAGACATAAAGACATTGAGAAAAACAGTCGCTGAGCAATAAAGGGTTGCTGGTTATCTGGTAATGCCGGTACAATATTTTTTATTTTTTTTGACAACTGTGCAAAAAGATGAAGAGTCCTCTCGCACTTAGAGCAGTTTGAATGACTAATCTCACAATAGTCCGGTGCAATGATCATTGTGCAAAGGGCGCCGAGACTTCTAGGAATGTAAAGTGACTAGTAGCGCGATAATCTGGGACAATGTTGATTGTGCAAATGTTGCAGATACTCCTCAGTCAGTGTGCAAATGGAGCAGATGCTACTCTGGCATGAGTGGCCAGTATTGGTCAACAACAGATATGCAAATAGTGCAGCGTGGCGAGACTACTACAGTGAGTGCACGAGTAATATATAATTGGCCCGACAGAAATGTGACAACAAACTCAGACAAAAAAAATTGGCAGCATGTTGCAATGGAATTGTGGGTTAGCTGTTTAAGAAGTTGATTGCAAGAGGGAAGAAGCTGTTGTTCGAGTTTGCGTACAGCACTGAGCTGCAGAGGAAAAATGTTTGCCTTTATACAGTGGGTACGGGAAGTTTTCAGACCCTCTTAAATTTTTCACTCTTTGTTATATTGCAGCCATTTGCTAAAATCATTTAAGTTCATTTTTGTGTTTGATTATACTGATTGGACTTGATTAGGAGAGCCACACACCCGTCTATGTAAGACCTTACAGCTCACAGTGCATGTCAGAGCAAATGAGAATCATGAGGTCAAAGGAACTGCCTGAAGAGCTCAGAGACAGAATTGTGGCAAGGCACAGATCTGGTCAAGGTTACTAAAAAGCTTTCTGCTGCACTTAAGGTTCCTAAGAGCACAGTGGCCTCCATAATCCTGAAATGGAAGACGTTTGGGACGATCAGAACCCTTCCTAGAGCCTTGGTGAGAGAGGTAAAGAAGAACCCAAACATCACTGTGGCTGAGCTCCAGAGATGCATTCGGGAGATGGGAGAAAGTTCTAGAAAGTCAACCATCACTGCAGCCCTCCACCAGTCAGGGCTTTATGGCAGAGTGGCCCGACGGAAGCCTCTCTTCAGTGCAAGACACATGAAAGCCTGCATGGAGCTTGATAAAGAAAAAGAAAAAAAACACCTGAAGGACTCCAAGATGGTGAGAAATAAGATTCTCTGGTCTGATCAGACCAAGATAGAAATTGTTGGCCTTAATTCAAAGCGGTATGTGTGGAGAAAACCAGGCACTGCTCATCACGTGTCCAATACAGTCCCAACAGTGAAGCATGGTGGTGGCAGCGTCATGTTGTGGGGGTGTTTTTCAGCTGCAGGTACAGGGAGACTGGTTGCAGTCGAAGAAAAGATGAATGCGGCCAAGTACAGGGATATCCTGGACGAAAACCTACTCCAGAGTGCTCAGAACCTCAGACTGGGCCGAAGGTTCACCTTCAAAAAAGACAATGACCCTAAGCACACAGCTAAAACACCGAAGGAGTGGCTTCAGAACAACTCCATGACTGTTTTTGAATGGCCCAGCCAGCGCCCTGACTTAAACCCAATTGAGCATCTCTGGAAATACCTGAAAATTGCTGCCAACCAATGTTGACCGTCCAACCTGACAGAACTGGAAAGGATCTGTAAGGAAGAATGGCAGATGATCCCCAAATCCAGGTGTGAAAAGCTTTTTGCATCATTCACAAAAAGACTCATGGCTGTCAAAAGGGTGCTTCTACTAAATACCGAGTCAAAGGATCTGAATACCTATGGCTGTGTGATATTTCAGTTTTTCTTCTTTAATCAATCCGCAAAATTTTAAACAATTCTGGGTTTTTTTTCTGTCAATATTGAGTGCTGTGTGTACATTAATGTGGAAAAAAATAACTTAAATTATTTTAGCAAATGGCTGCAATATAAAAAAGAGTGAAAAACTTAAGGGGGTCTGAATACTTTCCGTACCCACTGCAGGTGACAAACAAGTACAAGGTACAAACATCATCTGTGTTAACACACCTGGAATTAGTGGAATTATTTCAGTCTTTTAATCTCCTGTTTATAGTTGAAGATTGTGTGGGACCACTCTTTAGAATCCATCCTGACCTACAACGGTTGCCGAAAACCTCGCCTATCCACTTCATGATGACTTTGATGTTTTAACGTCACAAGTGTCTACACGTGGCACATCCTGATAAAAATGCATCACTGCGCAACCAATGACAACGTGTTTTACGAGAGTTACAAGGTTATCCGGCACAATTGCGTCATGCAGCTAGCTAGCCAGCGATGCCTACACCCCAAGACTGTATCTCCCCTTTCGATACTCCGCTGGTGTGGCTGCTTTAGAGTGCCTCGTTGTCAGCAGCGAGTGTGCGCATAATATGCAGAGAAAGAGTGAGGAGAGACGGGGGAAAAAAATGGACAGCCAGCATGTGAACCGAGGCTTTGCGCTGGTGTGGCCGCTTTAGAGCGCCTCGTCGCGCCGGGGAAAAGCCGCACAATGACCTGGTGGGATATATTCCAGCTACTGCAGGCTTTAAGTGGATAAACGCCCACACCGTTTGAGAGGGGAGAGAAAAGCTTATTTTAAACATTTTGAGAGGGTTCTCACTCACCGATAAATCATTGGAATATCCATGGAAGAATAAATACTGTATATACTGTATACAATAAACAATGGTGCCTTGAGATATGAGTGACCCGACTTACGAGCTTTCTGTTTATTGCCACTCAGTTGAAGTTTACTGTCAAACTCAACATAAAACAAAGAGTATTACATGTCGTGCATTTAACCAAACCACATAGTTACCTTGCTAACATCTGTTAGCTTAATGCTAACACATAATGCAAAACGGGCTAACAATAGCATCAGTATCACCGTATTATTACCCTTTTAAGCAACGGATATTTGAACACAAGCGGTGGAGCAACACGTAGATAGATAATATAACAATATTCACAAGCATAGTGTTCGGGTAATTTATCCTCAGCAAAAATAAATAAATAAATAAATAAAATAGCAGCAAAATGTCCATTGAATTGAAGCAAAAAACATGACAAAAATTCTTTACATTGTATTCAATTATTTCATTACTTTAAGGTTTTATGAAGTACAGTATGATCGAGTGCTATTTTTGTTATTAAAGAACACATTACAAACATTTTTGTTATTTTTTGGGGGGGAGGCTGGACGGATTAATGGCATTTCAAAAGCGAAAATATCTGTACATGGAAACAAAAATGTACCTGATTGAGCAAAACCAATGTGATATTTGGATTCAGCGCATCAAAATTGTCCTAAATCAGCGAAAAAGTATTCGACAATAAATTTGTTGTAGACCAGTGTAATGAGATTGTTGTGCTTTCTGGGCCTCACAAGAAAAAAAATTAGCCGCCAGAAAACAAGAGCTTGCGCCAGCCCCTCCCTCGCTGGCAACCAACCCGGTTCAGCCAGCCGTCGTATGTGTTAACGACGGCAATCATCAAAGCCTCCGACGCAGGCATGTCCCGTCGTCTCTCACGGCCTCGGGCGTTCTCACCGCGACGGTGAAAACCGCGTACGCAATGACGATTGAGGAACGCGCACGGCTCCGACTTGAAAACTTGATGCTATGCTCCAGGAATCTTTCGACTTGATTTCACCGCCCTCCCACGTACCGTCCTACTTTTTTGGCTATTAATGAATCAAAATCAAACACAAGTGAAGACTACTTTGAGGAGGCGCTGCAAAGATACAATGAGACCACACACACACACAAACACAAGCACTAAAACCTGTGACTCACTGCTCACAACAACTCAGACATCTAACTTGGTCATTTAAAACTGGATTTCCTAAACTCTTTCAGCTTAAGAGCCAACAAAATAATGAAATTTCCTCATGCCAGAACATCAGCATATACAATGCTGAATAAGTTATTCGAGCACCTGTCATAAAAAAAAAAAAAACAATGAGTGGAGCCCATCCAGCATCATCAAGTGCTTTAATGCGCACTCTTTCGATTTGAGTGAGCCCTCGAGCATATCGTGGTGGACTGATGGCAGTCACGTGAAATGAAACAGTCTGACATCAAAGTGTTTCAGAAAAAAACAAAACATTATTTGGCGATATTTAGAGACCATTCACCACCATGAAGCGCTTTAATGCAGATTCTTTCAATTTGATTGATCTCGATCATACTGTCACAGCTTGATGACAATCGTGAGTCACGTGGGATGAATACAACAGTTTTACAACAAAGAATTTCAGGAAGAAAAAAAAAACATTCCTTTGACGATATTTAGAGACCATTCACCATCATGAAGCGCTTTAATGCAGATTCTTTCAATTTGATTGATCTCGATCATACTGTCACAGCTTGATGACAATCGTGAGTCACGTGGGATGAATACAACAGTTTTACAACAAAGAATTTCAGGAAGAAAAAAAAACATTCCTTTGACGATATTTAGAGACCATTCACCACCATAAAGCGCTTTAATGCAGATTCTTTCAATTTGATTGATCTCGATCATACTGTCACAGCTTGATGACAATCGTGAGTCACGTGGGATGAATACAACAGTTTTACAACAAAGAATTTCAGGAAGAAAAAAAAAACATTCCTTTGACGATATTTAGAGACCATTCACCATCATGAAGCGCTTTAATGCAGATTCTTTCAATTTGATTGATCTCGATCATACTGTCACAGCTTGATGACAATCGTGAGTCACGTGGGATGAATACAACAGTTTTACAACAAAGAATTTCAGGAAGAAAAAAAAACATTCCTTTGACGATATTTAGAGACCATTCATCATCATGAAGAGCATTGATCGATGTGAAACATGCTGATGAACAATAAAAATGTCTTCCAGTATTTAATTTTTTCGTCTTTACAGTAGTTTACCTAATGAAAATTAAAAAGCCATGACGAGGCCACGGAAGTAAAACACGCGACAAAAAAAAATGATCGAGGCTGAAGAGATTAGATGTTACCAAAATATGAACTGATTGTTGATTAATCACCACGGAGTCAACATGTTACAACTTCTCCAGGTAGTATTATTCTGATCACTGTAACACTGGCATGGAAACAGGAGTTCAGAGCAGTCAGAGAAGACACCACAAAAAAAATATATTAGAATAACAAAAAAATGTATAGTTTCGTCCTAGCCGATCAAACAAATCCAGTCAAATTCCCAGCCTTAGTTAACCTAGCAGCGGTTTTATCAGAATGGGATGCCCTCCAGAAAAAAAGTAACATCTGCCGCGACCCCCTGCATCTTTGAATGGTTCGATCCAACGACTGGAATAGCTATGAAAGATCTTGAGAAACAACAACACCCAGCCCTCCACTGAGGCAAACCACCACAACTTTGAACGCAACGCCAAAGTACATCTACCTTGACGCAGGTACTGAAGAAATGCACGCTGGACGACTTCCAAGAATATAAACCGCCTGCTATTGTTTAGAGAACGTCAAAAGCACTAAAACGCCACATGCAAGCGCTAACTATTCGCCCTGGCAATCCTCACAAATCCCGCTGGGAGACACGCAGAGCTATAAAAACAAAGATCAGCTCTACACTTGTTCTCCCACACCATTGGCTTCTTCTTAAACAAGTTCTGAGATTTATTGTGCTAGCAGCGCGACGGCACACGGCGAGGGCCGCGCCGTACAAGAAGCGACAGACCTTCTGCAACGATGGCAGAGGGTGGAAAGAATGACGTGAAGAGCGAATTATTCCCTTACGAGACGGCTGAAATTATAACTTTGCGGTCCAAGCGTTGATATTTTCTCTGGCGCCGGACGCCGCCGTCCCTTCCAGTGACTGAAGCGGCCACCGCAATCAAGGAAGCCTTGTATGGGATTGGTTTGGATCCTCGAGTATGCTAATCGTGCAGTTCAGATCAGGTGACGACCGGACGAAACCGCCGCCGATGGCGAGAACAAAGATGGACGCAATCGCTGTTCCATTAACTGGGGAACTTTTTCAGCTCAAGAACAAAGCGATTTGTGAATTTCATGATACAAGAACATCAACTTGTAAAGTTCTGAATACATTTATTAGCTCAAACATTGTGAAAATGAAAAGACGCCATCCAGCATGATGAGGTGCTTTAATTCAGACTCTTTCCATTTCAGTGAGCTCTCAATGTTTTATCATTTTCAACAGGCGTCACCGTATTGTCGCAGTCCGATGATGATCATGTGTCCCGTGGGATTGGGCTCAATTTTAATAAGTCAGTCATCAAATATTAACTGAACTCTGACTTTGTGTTCAGAAATAAAAATTAATAACTAGAGTTTGACATATTGAAGTTCATTCTAAGTTAAAATAAATATGTTTTCTAATAGCAACGTAACAAGATTGACCACAAAATGACAACACTAAGTCTGGTTGGAATGGCCACCTCAAACTTAGTACACCACACCAAGAATTTTGAAAATCAAATTATGGGTTCTGGTTGTTGTTTGTGTGTGGAGGGGGCGAAAAAAATGCCATTTTTGTTTTGTGTGACATCGCCTAGAGAACATCTGGTCAAAAATGCCTTCAAATTAGATTAAAACAGTAAAACTTGAATTATTTCTCAACATAACTCCTATTTGACACGCCACAGAGAACAATGTTGTGAACAATAACAACCCTGCCAAATTTGAATGTTTACAACAAACAAAAAAAATCACCAAGAATGTAAAATTGTGCTCTCAAACGCTGCGGGCGTGTCCACTGAATGCATGAGAAATGGATGCTACACATCCCTACATGATTGTATGGAGGGCCAAGACTGCCAAAATTAAATATATGTTATTAAATAAATAAATAAATGTGTCATAAAGTATTTCATTATTTCAGTATTTATTTAATATTTCAATAATTATATATTTAAATTGTTTTTTTTTTAATTATTTGACTACATAAATATAAAAAAAATTATTTGTTTTTTCAAAATGCATTTATTTCAATGTTTATTAATTTTACCATTTATGTATTTAATTTTGCCACTTCTGTTACCCTGTGCGCATCATGAACTATACAGTATATAACGCCCATCAAACTCAGTGGGCGGGCAGGAGGCGGGACTAGCGCCAAGTCAGGCTCAATCAAAGCTTGTTTCTGCATGGGCCTAGTAATAATAGCTAAGTAACTCGTAACTGCACCGGATAATGGCTGATGTGAACAATGGCGCTCAGTTCTTATATAGTGGGGGAGGGGCAACTCATGCGCCACTTTCAAGTTTTGGAAACCAATCTACGATTTCCCTTGACAGGGTTTTTAAGTATAATGTGCTTTCCTTTTTTCAGTTTTTCAATTCATATGTAACAATAATAATTGTATTTTAGCATTATAAAAATCATTTTGGCTTCTACATTTGGTGACTCAACCATATTAGATTAAAAACATCATTTGGGTACTTACTCGTGCTGTTGTTTTAGGCGAGCTGTTCAGGAATCTTAAAAAAACAAAACAAAACAAAAAACAATGACAAAGCCTTGCTATTTTGTCTGGCACCGGACGTCGCCGTGCCTTCCAATGATTGAAGCGGCCAACACAATCAAGGAAGCTTTGGATGGGATTGATTTGGATTCTCGAGCACGCATAATGTGCAGTTCAGCTCAGGTGACGGCCTAACTGAACTTGCACCGATGACGTAAACATCGAGGGACGCAATCGCCCGTCCGTGCCTTTCATTGGGGAAGCTGCCGTGTTGCGTTTAGTGGCCCAGTCGAACCGTGCCTCACGTGTTTGTCATTGACACTCATTATATTTCATGTCAACTGGTATTAAAAAAAGCTGTTGCGGGCTTATGGAACATTCCTTCTAGAGCTGGTTTTACTTATCCCTGCCTGACAGCATGTATTTTCATAGATTTTCATGCACTCGTGTGTGTGCGTGCGTGTTGAACAGGAAGTGCCGAGTCTTCTTGCGAGAACTTTTCAGATTGTAAATCAGTGCGTGTATTGTGTTACACGGCAGGGGAAAAAACCAAAACAAAACAAAAAAAAAGGCTGCCACACTTCCAAATGTTTCCCTTCAGATGTTCTGGACATCAGAGGCGTCACCGAGAAGTTTGGACGGAAAGTTTGGATCTAATTGTCAGCGCTGCAAAGGACCAGACTCCCATTTAAGAGGGGGAGTGGGGGTACATGAGAGAAATGTAATTTGAGTTTAGGTTGCATTTAATGCATATCGCTGGCGTCGGGCAGAAACCTCTCCAAAAGCATAACTTTTCAGGAAAACCCCCCCCCCGCCCAAAAAAAACCATGAAATTGGGTGATATGCGAGTCTATCCTAATAAGACGAACGAAAAGTTCTCAAGGACCAATGCCCAAAATGGAACAGTAACTTGGCCACTTTTGTTTGAAGCAGACATTTTGGGGTGAATTCCAGACCTCAGACTTCAACGAACTCTTGATCGCAAGCAGTTAGAACGGCGGAATTATAATAGCCAGATGGGCCATGCTAATTTTTTTATGTAGAAAGAGCATTGCGTCAAAGTTTGATGATCAAGGTTTGAATAATGTTAACATAGGCACACAACAATTGATTATGCATGTGGTTGAAAACAAGGGCCCGTTACCTCCCTGATGTCATCTTTTTGTTATTTTCTAAGGAAAACAGCTAACCTCACATCACTCAAATTCCGCTGTGCTGCTGTAACAACTTCGATTCCCACATAATCACAATCTTAATGTTCCAAAACAGAATTTTCACAAACACGTACGAACGTCAGGCTTGACCGGAGCTGCAATTTGCTTGGGTTTTGTTCTGTTTTCTATGCGTTGGTGGGTTAGGCGGATGAATTTTCATAATGGACAGAGCCATTGTTCTCCTAAGATTTGTCAGCTAAATGTGTGGCTTCCCACTAAAATGAAATGGGAAAACCTGTCAACTGATTTAATAAATGCTGGAGACGGTAAGTTGTGCAAAAAAAACTACCAACCTATGTGGACAAAAAAGCCTTATCTCCTTAAGGTAATAAAGACAAAACTTAAGTCATTGGGGGTGGTTATTTCCCGGGGAAGGAAAAGACAACACTGTTGCCATAGCAACAAAATGAGCCTGCCTTTTTTCCCCTGACTACCTGCAAAATATTATTCAAGTTGTCTCTTGGGATGACATCACTGAGGCCGATTTGACATTAATTAAAGGATTCACGTCCATTATGGAAGATTGGAGCGGTTCAAGTTATTGAGTAGAACAACTGTAGACTGGCTTCTGGCAATATGATGTTTTGTTTGTTTTTTTTACTTGATGTTTACAGCCTTTTCTCCGGGAACGCCGGTTTCCTCCCACATCCCAAAAACATGCAAGGTCGGTTAATTGACGACTCTAAATTGCCCGTAGGTGTGAATGTGAGTGCGAATGGTGGTTTGTTTGTATGTGCCCTGCGATTGGCTGGCAACCGGTTCAGGGTGTACCCCGCCTCCTGCCCAATGATGGCTGGGATAGGCTCCGGCACTCCCGCGACCCTTGTGAGGAGAAGCGGCTGAGAAAATGGATGGATGGATGTTTACAGTCCTCGTAGATTCCACTCTTTCTGCATGAAGCAAAACGAATTGCACATACTGAATACATGAGCACATAATGTGACTGGAGTGCGGTCTATCAGAAATAAATTACAGGTCGCTAGAGTGTGGGAGGGATGGGATGGACAGATGGGAGGAAATTGAATGATTTCAGAATGATGGATTAGAAAAAGAAATTCATGGATCGATGGATGGATGACAGACGGACGGACAGACGGACAGTACATTGAGATCCGGTACAAGATGTACGATAAAAGTTCACAGTGTAACAATGTTCAGTTCTTTAGCACAACAAAAAAATCTGAAGAAAATAACACGTTTTTAGGAGCAATACACAAACAAAGCAAGAACTTGAATATGCTGCAAGAAGGTCAGATTTTTTTGTAGTTGATGCTTGAGTGATGATTATCGTGTTAACTTAGATTAATCGGCGAGGTCGTCGATCATTTTTCAGGCGTCAACTCGCTGCGCGCAGGTTAGCTGCGATAACTAGCGTAACTACGGGTTGACGACATGACGGTTTGAAGCCGAACTTTCTAAAATGTTGTTTTCTTTATGGCTGGTGTCTTCCCACAATAGTTCAATACACGTATATGATTCACACATTTATTCATATTTTATTTTAGTTTGATATGATACTGTATATGTAAACATGAACGAAGCCTAAACATCTGATATTGTCGACTTTGCTAGGTCTTGAAGGCATCTTGTGTCGAAAATAAAAAAACATTGTAGACATTTAAAGTGCCTACAGGTGCTTTGGCCCTAGTATATTGTTTTTGTTTTTTTACTGTTACAGGAGGGCATTTGGTGAATTCGCTGACGTGAGGACTTCATGCTGTTCGTCAGCTAGCGTTAGCGGGTTCCTTTTCAGATGGGCGTACTTTTATCGTATTAAAGATTAAGACTTCCTAATTTACAAGCGACTGCGCTACCTTTCAAATGTTTAATAAAATATTTCCACACGCTTTAAAGCACCGCTGCTAGTTTGCCGTGACGACCGTTCAGCTGTTGATTTCAGCAAGGCGTCCGTGTTGTTAACGCCAAAACATTAATTGTTCCATTTACACCGTTTTTGGCCATGCGCGTTTCTATGTTCATTTGCATGACTCCGCAAAAACTCTTAAACCGATTTTCACAGAACTGAGTGGAAATGCGCCAGTCTGCGAAAGAACCAATTCCATTGAGATGTGGTCTTGGAGGAGGTTTGTGAGCCGAATGAGCATTTTTCTGGTTCTCGGTGGAGGCTTGGAGCTTGGTGACTGTACAACTGAAATGCATCACACTGAGAGATGTTTCTAAAATTTCGGTTACTGTCGCTGTCGCTCACGGCTCCGCTGGCCTCCGAGCTCAACGCTGGTGCACGGCCCAGTCTCGTGAATTCTTGTAACCCGCCGAGTCGAGAAGCAACTGCTGACTGGACGTTTTTATTTCTTTTTACTAAACCACTAAGACGTTTTCGCATCAGGCGTTCGAAATAAGCGAGACGTCTGTTTTCTATGAGCGACCTTCCGCCATCATAAAGGAGGCCAACGCAAGTACAGTACACAAGATCTACATCTGACTAAATTCCCCACAAGCTATAATTTACTTGGAAATTAGCTTGAATAACACAAGAAAGCCTTCCTTTGCTTTCACTCGCAGGGGCACATTTGGGTTGAATAAATGTGTTTTTTACAGAGTGGCTGTTAAAAAAAAAAAAAAAAAAAAGCAAACTTAACACAAAGCTGCATTTTGGAGGGAAAAAGTGACATTGGGCTACAGCTAGTTAGCTGACAAGATAGCTAAGCATGTAAAGGTTAATCACCATATTGTTAAAAGAAACAAACTTTATCAACCAATCAACTCGGCCAGCCGAGAGACATAGTCTCTCCAGCCTGTCCTGGGTCTTCTCCGGGGTCTCCTCCCGGTGGGACATGCCCGGAACACCTCACCAGGGGGCGTCCGGGAGGCATCCGGCTGCTTGTATCCGGGATCTTGTTCTTTCGGTCACGACCCACAGCTCGTGACCATAGGTGAGGGTAGGAACGTAGATTGACCTAAAATCGAGAGCTTCGCCTTAGCTCCTTCTTCACCACAACGGACCGATACAAAGTCCACATCACTGCAGACGCTGCACCGATCCACCCGTTGATCTCCCGTTCCATTTTTCCCTCACTCGTGAACAAGACCCCAAGATACTTGAACTCCTCCACTTGGAGCAGGATCTCATCCCCGAACTGGAGAGGCCACGCCACCCTTTTCCAACTGAGGACCATGGTCTCAGATTTGGAGGTGCTGATTCTCATTCCAGTCGCTTCACACTCGGCTGCGAACTGCTCCAGTGAGAGTTGGAGATCACGGCTTGATGAAGCCAACAGAACCACATCATCTGCAAAAAGCAGAGATGCAATACTGAGGCCACCAAACCGGACCCCCTCTACACCTCGGCTGCGCCTTGAAATTCTGTCCATAAAAGTTATGAACAGAATCGGTGACAGGGCAGCCTTAGCGGAGTCCAACCCTCACCGGGAACGAGTCCGACTCACTGCCGGATATGCGGACCAAACTCTGACTCGTACAGGGACCGAACAGCCCGTATCAGGGGGTTCGGTAACCCGTACTCCCGAAGCACCCCCCACAGGACCTCCCGAGGGACACGGTCAAACGCCTTCTCCAAGTCCACAAAACACATGTAGACTGCTTGGGCCAACTCCCATGCACCCTCGAGGACGCTGCCAAGGGTCTAGAGCTGGTTTCCACGGCCAGGACGAAAACCACACTGCTCCTCCTGAATCTGAGATTCAACTTCCCGACGGACCCTCCTCTCCAGCACCCATAAATAGACCTTACCAGGGAGGCTGAGGAGTGTGATCCCCCTGTAGTTGGAACACACCCTCCGGTCCCCCTTCTTAAAAGGGGGGACCACCACCCCAGTCTGCCAATCCAGAGGCACTGTCCCCGATGTACGCGCGATATTGCAGAGGCGTGTCAACCAGGACAGCCCTACAACATCCAGAGCCTTGAGGAACTCCGGGCGAATCTCATCCACCCCCGGGGCCTTGGCACCAAGGAGCTTTTTAACCACCTCGGTGACCTCAACCCCAGAGATAGGAGAGCCCGCCTCAGAGACCCCAGAGTCTGCTTCCTCATGGGAAGACGTGTCGGTGGAATTGAGGAGGTCTTGGAAGTATTCTCCCCACCGGCTCACAACGTCCCCAGTCGAGGTAAGCAGCGCCCCATCCCCGCTATACACGGTGTTGATGGTGCACTGCTTCATTATTGAATAAATTCATTCATCTAGATAATACATAGAGTTACATCTACAGATCAATTTCCATGCGGAAAAGTTTGAGAATTAAAGTCATATCTAATGTAACTAAAAACTTACAAGTAGCATTCCGTTGTACGTTTCCTTATCAGAGAACTGAAACTTCCCACTTCTATCAACTGCTGCTGCAAAACCAAAAAAAAATAAAAAATAACAAAAAAAAACACACATCTTGACATTAGTAATTTTCATCATAAAAAGACTCGGTCTTCTTTCTGTATAAAATGAAGGAATTAAAAGTAACAATAAATTATTTTAAAAAGTAAATAAATAACCCCTGAATTGTGATCTCTGATATAACTCAAAACGTAATAAGAGGCATTCCATTGTAGTTTGCTTCGAAAGAGAACTGAAAGTTTCCAGTATTACGGGGGGGAAAAAACCTGAACTTGACATTGTCAAAACCCAATTTACATCTGAAGAATATTGAACATTTCCATCTTGACATTAGTATTTTTCATTATACTAAAGCTAGGCCCACTTTACATATTACAAATGAATGTATCAAAATAAAGACGAAACAAATACAAGTTGTTTTTATGAAATTGAAACATCTTCAGAGCACTGGTATTATTCTAATACAGTTCTTTTATTTGATTTTATTAGACTGTGCAGGGACAGCACGCTTCTGCCTCACATCCGGCGGTTCTGGGTTCGAACCTCTGCTCGGCAGAAAATGGATGGATGGCGAGTTTGTGTATGATGTTCTGTATTTGGCTCATAATGGCGTTGGCCAGGTTCAACTCCTCAGGGCCATGCTAAGTTTTAAGGCACTAATAAGGCACGGACCACTTCCCGTGCTATGGCGCATACTTCACTGTCACGTAGATTTGCGGCCCGTTTACTCTCGATAGAACGATGGCTTACATTCCCCCCGTCGGCTCGTCTCGCCTATACGATCGTGACAAACGACTGTTGTGGTCTGTCAGCGGGTGTCGTGTGACGGGCGAATGAAAACATTCCGCCTAAGATGACACAACAAAAGGGAAGATGTCTGCTTTATTGTGAGGCATCATCAGAAGGCGATTCGTGCCACGACAAATCCATCACGGCGCTACGGCGCCTGTGTAATATAATATAATATAATATAATATAATATAATATAATATAATATAATATAATATAATATAATATAATATAATATAATATAATATAATATAATATAATATATATATTTTTGGGAAGCTATCCTCCGTTATTTGCGAGAAAAAAAAACCTCACCTATGCACTGTTTTTGTGCTCAGGTCGAACCTTTAAGAATGTGGATCAGTGCTTCTGACAGCGTTTAGGCCAGCACAGAAGGCTTTGCTGGCCTTAACCTGCTTTTTGAGGCTTGGCTATGTTTGCTATGTGAGAGTCCAGTGATGATGCTAGCAATGTGTTTATAGTATGTTTACGAGAGTAAAAAAAAAAAAAAAAAAAGTCCTGCCTTTTGTCTCAGGAGGAGGCGAGGTGTGCTGGACGGGGGCCACATGGCAGGAGCCCGGAGCGCGGATCGCGGCTTCATTCGCGTCCTCTAGGTGCCCGGTGAGGCGCTTGCGTTCCCGAGCGGACTCAGAAAAGGTAAGCGCGACGCACGCCGAGAAGCTCAAACAAGTATCCTTGGATGGTTTAGAGTCTTCAATGAATCGGAGATTTGAGTAGGAAGCCGGCGAAAACATGCAAGTTTCGAATCGTTACTCTTAGTACTATACCAAAGTAAAGATATGTCATAGTCCGACACGTGAAAAATCCATTTTGATTATTTGAAAGCAATCTACTGAACCGGAAAGAGAGGATTTGAGTCAGAAAATTCAGATTCTCTGATCGCTTTTGCATGCCTGCTCCAATCCGAATTCAAGTCACCACCCATTTGTGCACAGCACTAGTACCCGTTAAAACTCAATGCAGCTCTGCTTACCTTTTAGGCATTGACATGATAACAGAGGTGGGTATTAATGAGAAAGTCCACTTTTACTCCATTACATTACATTGCGCTCGCAACTTGTATTTTTAGCCAATGCTATTTATTATTATTGCTTGCGAGAACTATTTTGGTTTGTCAGGTAGACTTTTGTCACAGGACTATAACCACTAGCGACGTTCGACTCCATTCCACCAATCAAACGGAGCCAGGCAGTCACATGACCCCCACACAACACCTCCGTGTGCCCACACAGAAGCAAAAATTCTCAGTAACTGGTTTCTTGGTTCATTTAAGAACATTCGCTGTGGCGGAATTTGCCTTAATTGATGTTATCATTGAAAAATCATTATTGTTGCAGTTAAAGCGATATTGTTAGACAATATCTGAAGGTGCCCGTTCCCATTTTATATATTTATATATTTTTTGTCTACTTGACATTTATACTCGGATTAAAAATTCAACAAATCAGAAGTAGGTTAGCAGTTACTTGATAATTTTTTTTTCTTAATAGTGCCTCTACATTATATTGTGTCAGACAGTGTGTGGGCTGCTGTTGCTTGAAAGTGACTCTGGATCTTCACCCAGCCTATCTCAATAGTTAATTGGCACTCCGTGTGGCATGTATTTTTTTAATTTTTTTTAATTTTTTTGTAAATTAGCCCCAGTGTGTTCAGTGCAACAGTTAGGCTGAAGTGCAGAACGTCTCTATCACAGTCACTTTTCAGAAATGGGCAGATCTCAAACGATCAGACCCTACTATTTGTGTACTTATAAAGTCATTTTATAAATTCCAATGAAGTTGAGACGTTGTGTTAAACATAAATAAAAACAGAATACAATGATTTACAAATCATGTTCAACCTATATTTAATTGAATACATTACAAAGACAAGATATTTAATGTTCAAACTGATAAACTTTATTGTTTTTAGCAAATAATCATTAACTTAGAATTTTATGGTTGCAACACGTTCCAAAAAAGCTGGGACAGGTGGCCAAAAAGACTGAGAAAGTTGAAGAATGCTCATCAAACACCTGTTTGGAAAATCCCACAGGTGAACAGGCTAATTGGGAACAGGTGTGTGCCATGATTGGGTATAAAAGAAGCTTCCCTGAATTGCTCACTCATTCACAAACAGAGATGGGCGAGGTTCACCTCTTTGTGAACAAGCGCGTGAGAAAATAGTCCAACAGTTTAAGGACAATGTTCCTCAACGTACAATTGCAAGGAATTTAGGGATTTCATCATCTACGGTCCATAATATCATCAAAAGGTTCAGAGAATCTGGAGAAATCGCTGTATGTAAGCGGCAAGGCCGAAAACCAACATTGAATGCCCGTGACCTTCGATCCCTCAGGCGGCACTGCATCAAAAACCGACATCAATGTGTAAAGGATCACCACATGGGCTCAGGAACACTTCAAAAAAACAATGTCAGTAAATACAGTTTGGCGCTACATCCGTAAGTGCAACTTGAAACTCAACTATGCAAAGCAAAAGCCATTTATCACAACACCCAGAAACGCCGCCGGCTTCTCTGGGCCCGAGCTCATCTAAGATGGACTAATGCAATGTGGAAAACTGACGAGTCCGACGAGTCCACATTTCAAATTGTTTTTGGAAATTGTGGAGGTCGTGTCCTCGGGGCCAAAGAGCAAAAGAACCATCCGGACTGTTATGGACGCAAAGTTCAAAAGCCAGCATCTGTGATGGTATGGGGCTGTGTTAGTGCCAATGGCATGGGTAACTTACACATCTGTGAAGGCACCATTAATGCTGAAAGGTACATACAGGTTTTGGAGAAACATATGCTGCCATCCAAGGAACGTATTTTTCATGGACGCCCCTGCTTATTTCAGCAAGACAATGCCAAACCACATTCTGCACGTGTGACAACAGCGTGGCTTCGTAGTAAAAGAGTGCGGGTACTAGACTGGCCTACCTGCAGTCCAGACCTGTCTCTCATTGAAAATGTGTGGCGCATTATGCAGCATAAAATACCACAACGGAGACCCCGGACTGTTGAACAGCTGAAGCTGTACATTAAGCAAGAATGGGAAAGAATTCCACCTACAAAGTTTCAACAATTAGTGTCCTCAGTTCCCAAACGTTTATTGAATGTTGTTAGAAGAAAAGGTGATGTAACACAGTGGTAAACATGACCCTGTCCCAGCTTTTTTGGAACGTGTTGCAGCCATCAAATTCTAAGTTAATGATTATTTGCTAACAACAATCAAGTTTATGTGTTTGAACATTAAATATCTTGTCTTTGTTGTGTATTCAATTAAATATAGGTTGAAGATGATTTGCAAATCTTTGTATTCGGTTTTTATTTATGTTTAACACAATGTCCCAACTTCATTGGAATTAGGGTTGTACATCATATGTCCCCTTTAAGCGACTTGGTAAACAAATACAAACGTGTTCAACTTATTTTCGCCACCCTCTTTAGCCGCAAAGCCACGTGTTTCTGTTTAAACCTGCGACGGCGGCAATGTGTTCTAAAGAGCCAGTTTTAATTGGATCCTGCGTGAGAGAAAAGAAACACCAACATGGCACACAAGCTCTGATTCTGTATGACCGGAAAAGCACAAAAGTGACATTTGACTTTTCTATGGTTTAATTCGCTGGTGTGTGACCTCACAGAGGGCCTTCATGTGTCATCGGGAGTCAAGTGACGGGGTTTCGTTTGAATTGGAACCATTTGAACGCGCGCATTGATCAAGCGCGACCTCCTCTGGGGCAAAACGTGACGTAACAAACCTACCTGGAAGAGGAGCCCGCCGACGGCGCCGGCACGGGTGCCGACACGTCCGCTCGCTTCCACGCTTCCCTGTCAGTCCCCACAGAAGAGAATGGAATGATCATAAATGACACTTTACCGCAGGGTCAACGCTGTCACTCAAAACGAGCCCTGGCTATCAATGTGAATGTGAATGCAATTTATGCAGCGCTTTGGTTGAGCAGATGATTATTCCAAGTTATGAAGCATATCTAAGTCAGATTCACTTCTTGTATAGCGTCACAAAGTGGTTGGGGAAAAAAAGCATCCATTCAATGTGTAAATGTGGCGAGTGGGCCGTTTGTGCCAGATTGTTTTACGGGAACTTGACTCGGGGAGGATTGTTCTGTTTGGCCTACTCGGTCGCGCTGCCTGAGATTGTTTGTCTTTTGGTGTAAAAAATGAGGATATTTAACTGAGAGCCACTCGAACTTGTACAAAGCCAGAGGCCACTGTCGCGCCGGAGCGTGAGGACGTCCAACGACGGGTCGCAAACGTTAAGGAAAATAACGCCGTCGTTGTTGCGACGTTGGCTCGTGGAAATAGTCGTGTGTAAAAATGGAAGACGTATGCATGTTAAAATGAGGTACGCACATATTGTACATATAAATTTTCTATCATCAAAAACACACCATGTCGTGTGTGCTGACTCCCATTTAACCTGAGTTTGAATGTATTTGGTTAATTCTGAAGGCAGCCACATCCTCGGGTGTGCACACTTGTACAACCACGTTATTTCACTAAGAATGTGTTGCCGCCCCTGCAGGCGGTGCGCCCATGAGGTCGTCTATGCTGGTCCTGTTGCTTTTCTTCAGTGCTCACGCTGTGGCCTCCGTCGGGGAGGACTCGGGCGCCGCCGCCTCCAACGCACAGCGGCGGGACTCGGGCGCCGCCGCCCCTCGGGTGGACCCCAAACTCTTCAGCCGGCGGCGCAGGCTCTCCCCCAGGGTGCTGTTCAGCGCCCGGACGCCCGACGCCGAGCCGGCGTCGCGCGGCGAGCGCAGGAGCCGGCGGCGAGCGGGGCAGCCCCAGCACCGCGGCGTGTACTCGGTGTGCGAGAGCGTCAGCGTGTGGGTGGGCAACAAGACCAAGGCCACCGACATTTCGGGCAATGAGGTGACGGTGCTGCCGGACGTCAACATCAACAACGTGAACAAGAAGCAGTACTTCTTCGAGACCACGTGTCACAGCTCACACGCGGGCAACTCGGGCTGCCTGGGCATCGACACCCGACACTGGAACTCGCGCTGCACCAACTCGCACACGTTTGTGCGGGCGTTGACGTCCTTTAAGAACCTGGTGGCCTGGAGGCTCATACGCATCAACGTGGCCTGCGTGTGCGTGCTCAGCCGCAAGTCGTGGCGGCAGTGATGAGGCAAATCCCTCCCCCCCAAAAAAAGACTTCTGCACAGAGTAAATTATTAGTATTATGTCAAATTATCAGCCCAACGATAGCCCTACGACACCAAAATGAAAAGTCTAGCATGTTTGATTTGTTTGGGGATATCTTCCGTGTAGGGTGACATATCAACGACAACTCCCCGACAGCGCACCTTAGCGTCGACCCATAGGATTGCGTATTGCGACCGGCGCATCGCCTACCGTGCTCGGCGTTGTCATACTCGGTGCCCCTTGTCAACATTTATTTACGCGCACAAACCAATGTTTGCCGAAGCTTCAGAGCATGATTTGACAGAAAGCCGGCATGTTTACGTCCAACCGTTCATGGTACCACTAGCTTGCTAGGCTACATAACGTTTTGCGACCTGCAATGCGAGCCGTATCGTATTAAAAGTACGTGAACATACCTCAAGCAATCCTTGAATGAACGTCCTCTCCCAAGCATGTTGTTCTTTTTCCCCCCTGCACAATACATTGGCGCACATATTTCAGACATGTGGAAACACACTGCTAGGTGATAATTTGACTTTTACGTTAAAAACAGGGGTGGATTGCCTGAGGAAATCTACATACTGTCGCTCTGTGGAAAGATTGCAAATTATGCAAATATTCCAATGTTGTGCAATCTGCTGGCTTCAAGATACAGTAGCAGGGTGAGAACTGTATAAAAAAAATGGTTAAGACTAATTGAATGACGCAGAGTTGAGAGTAAAAATGTAGCCGAAGAGAACACGACTGTCCGCCAAACTGCAGGTTTAAACTTGTCATCGAGACAGACAGCACAGCCCTCAACGCAACACAATCATACTGTAAGTGTCCTGTTTTTTGTTTGTTTGTTTGTTTGTCTTTACTTGGCCCAGGTCTGATATGAGGAAAACGTGTTGAAAATATTGTGTATTATTATTTATTAAACATGTACATTATACGTTGTGTGTTTATGGAATTCAATCACACTGGCATCAAAGTTGTTTTGGACAGAATGGGGGGAAAAGACCAACCAAAAAAAAAAAAACATATGGCTTTAATTTACTACAAATGTGACTTTTTCCATTCTTCAGTAGCATTAGAATAAGGCTTCCAATAAATTACAGCTTTGGCTGTAGTTGATAATAATATGATTAACCATATTTTTACGGTTGTTATTATTTTAGAAGTGATCTCCAGCCAGGCGAGTTTTTTTTTTTTATTTTTTTTAGTTAGCTTGTTAAACTATCTATTGTAGCTAAAACATTGAGTAATACCTGTGAGAGGCAGTTAAAAAAATTTTTAAAAAAAAACAAGGGCTGCTGCTTGCTTTTATGAGTCATATTTCCTTATGTTCTTTTTGTTTTCGCCTTGTTTTGTTCATCAAACTCTAACGCAACACTGACCTCTAGAGGATAAATGACGTAACAACGCCTCTTGGCACAAGCCGGTGCTTGCAACAGCTCTGCTAGTGCTGATTTAGGGTCACAAAGCCATCTAAAAAAATAAACAACCGGTTAGTTTTGGGTCACATAAACACGTGGAACGTAACGTGTACCGTGGAAACATGACATAATGATTATTTTACGTCATTTAAGGAAAAGGGCGTCTGGTACATGCTAGCTAACAGGCTCACGTAAAGTGGGTATTCCGGATGCGCAGTGTTACATTCAAGGCCAGCACTTTACTCGGTAAAAAGAGTATTCTTCATGCGTCCGGCTTGTTTAAATGTGCCTTGCGCATGTGTCATGTTATGTTCATGGGTGACATTTTACTCGGAAATAGAAAGCGCCTGATTTTTTGTTTTAAATCTCGTTTCGCTTTTGTAAACGAGATAGAAAGCCAAGTAATCGATGTTAGATTGGCTTTAATAGGCATTTCGCATGCGCGATGTTACATTCAACGCAACATTTGACTCGGAAAAAGCATCCAACATTGACTGGTTAACTCTTCTCGCTCTTTTTCTTTAGAATTTTTTTACTAAACCTTGGATGGGCATTGATGTGTATTGCGATTTGCGAAAATTAGATGTTACGTTCAATGGCAACATTTTGGAAACGAAAGACAACTCATTTAATGTTTGTCTTTTGTTTTACTAACGGCTGGATGACTGACATTTGATCGCTTCTATTGATATTGCGCATGCGTTGTGTTACATTCAAGTTCAACATTTGACTCGGAAAAAAAGACAACCAATCAACTCGGCAGGATTGAATTGGCTTTGCCCATGCGCTATATTTACGTTTATGACCAATATTTACTTAAATTCTCATGTGAGGTTCAATGCCAGTATTTGGCTCCGGGAGAAAAAAATAACTACATTGACGAGATTTTGATCTAATTTCTCTCTCTTTTTTTGTTTTACTAATCTTGGACAGGGATTGACTCATTACAAATGCAGTTGTTAGACTATATCTATTTTAAAGACTATACTTTGAAAACCCCATCCCAAAGAAATCAGCTTCCCAATGTACATAACACATGTCGATGCCAATGATTATGCCCACTGACAATGGCTACTGCCGCAGCATGCCGGAGTTGGGCAGCAGCTCGATAAGTCTTGTGATGATCACACCATTGACTCCCCCGGCAAACAAACGAGGTCGCTGTTTGCCGCCCACACGCGTAAACGGTGGCAGAAAGGCAGCGTGACCACGGGAGGCCGGGACGGCAGAGCGGGTCAACCCAGGCCGACTCGCTCGGGGCCCCACGGAGATGCCCCATACCATAATGTCATCCTCGTCCGCATGAAGCGGCACAGCACACGCGAACCGTACAGTACATGAACAGGTCAAATAAAAGAAGGACACAGCGAGACTTTGGTGTTGTTGTTGTTGTTTTTCGAGTTGCGAGCCGTCGCTTCACTGATGTTTGTGTCTTCAGTTGCAAAAATTTTAGTTATGACTGCAAGATGGCAGTGGCAAACTACAAAACAAGCAGCGGTTTGGCAGCTAGATAGCAAACCATTCATTAAAAAAGAAGTCAAGTGTGCTTGCTTCAAGTTGTTTATTGCCACTACTAGTTGAAGTTTACTGTAAATTGACACATAAAACAATGATAATTACACATGGTGTACTTAAACAAACTACGTAACTTTTGTTTGATGAAAGTGCTAACACGCATCGCAAAAGGACATAGCTATCGAAACTACCGTCAATGTCGTGGTCTATAACTATTGAAGCAACAGAGCGCAAACGGTGCAGTGAAAAGAAACCCATGTAGACACAATAAAACTGACTCACAGGCATATTTCTGTCGCAGGGCGGAATCCTTGCATCTCCAAAACCATCACTTTTAGCCATTAACGTTGCATTATTAAAGACAGCAAGCCATTTTCACTCAGATTGGTCAAACACTTGTAAAAAGTAAGTAAATAAATAACCCACTTGGGGACAGTCCAATAGTATGGATTTGTGGAAAATATGAAATTGACCAAATTTACACATAGGCCGCTAGCCCTTTGCAACAAAAAATAAAATACAATAAAACAATAATAATAATAATATTAATAATAATAATAATACTGAAACATTTCAAGTATTATGTACGTCTGTATTATACTGCCCCCTCGTGGTCAGGACGTGCACACCTGAAGGCGCAGCACAATGTTAATGGCCATTGAAATGGGCATCAGGAAATCATAACACGCAAACGTTTTCATTCTTTACTTTCTGCTTTTTATGTTATTACTGTATGTTTTTATAAAGTACAATAGGATCGAGTGCTCTTTTTCTTATCTGAAAAAAAATATTAAATAAAATAAAATTTTGGGTGGCGCTGGAACAGATTCATGGCATTTCCATTCATTTCAACGTGGAAAGATGATTTCAGGTACGAATGTTTTGATTTGCGAGCTCGGTCACGGAACGAATTAAACTCGCAAGTCAAGTCTTATTTCCGTATCAAATTAGCTGTTAAAATGTAAATGACGGTTACATCTATACAGCTAACACTCATCACGCACTCCAATTTGTTCAGGGAAATGATTTTTTAAAAATAATCAATATGGTCAATGTTATTGTTTGTGGTAAGTGATTGTCTTTCGCCTTCCCTGGGATTCCGCGCGCACGCGCGCGCACACACGCGCGCAGACGGTGGAGGGGGGAGATGGGCGTGGCCAGCCTGCATCTCGCTCACGCGCATGTTTTCGGCTGTTGGTGTCTCGCGCACGCACGCACGCACGCACGCTCGCGACTACTGTAGGCTGACGTGAACGTGCACGACGACGTCGACGAGGAGGCGCGCACAACATCTGCGATATTTGTGTGTGTGTGTGTGTGTGTGCGTGCGTTATCGATTTGCGTGGTTCAGTAGCGGCGAATCACGACTCGGGTCGGATCAGGTGGCAACCATGGGCAAAGTCCACGGGGGTATGAAATGCGTGAAATATCTGCTCTTCGTGTTCAACTTCATCTTTTGGGTGAGTCCATTTGCACCAGCGTGGGGGGAGAATAAGTGTAGGCATTGATTAAAAATATAATTTTTTTTTAAATTGTCCACTGGGAATGAGTTGCATGCGGCAATCTGTGCTTTTCTATGGTAGGTTGTCATGGCAACGCGTTATTGTGTAATCCTCAAAACAGTGCACTGTGTTGTTGTTGTTGTTGTTTACAGTACACAATGTGCGTGTTGATGGCTGATTATTATTATTATTATTATTATTATTATAGATGATGCTCTTGCGTTGTACGGGTCAAATATTGATCTTTTAGAAAAGCTAGAAAAAAATATATGTTAAAAAAAATGATTACGATAAATTCATCCTGCCGGCCTTACTTTTTCCGTCTCCTTAATTTGTTAAAATTTGTAAATAATAAATTTTCTAAAAAAAATAATAATAATTTGGACTGAACTTAAATTCTGCTGCCCTTATTTTTTCATTTACTTATTATTATTTTTTATATTAAATCTATTCTGGTTGCCTCATTTCCCCCTTAAATAAAAAAAAACTGAATATTTTTCTTTTCTTGAAAAATATATTTAAAAAAAACAGGATGAAAATTATTCTGTAAAAAACATTTAGTATTAAAACTGTAATGAGTGATTTAATTGTTCCTTTCCTTTAAAAGAAAATTAGCATCAAATGTTTTTTTTTTTATTTCGCATTAAAATTGCACTACTGGCCTATTTTTTTTTTTTTCTTTTTCTTAAAAACAATTGAATGTTTGGATGTTTAAATGCTCAGATAAGACTACCTGCCATAGAAGCGCGTTGAATGCCACTCCCACTTCAAGTTTACTCTCAAATGAAAGATTAAACAAAGAGAATCTTATTCTGTATTCAAAACAACCACATAGCTTTGCCTTAATACACTCTGGTTAGTTTACTGCTAACAAACAATGTAAAATGCCATAGAGGGGCTAACGAATAGCATCGGCATGGCGGTTTTACAACACTTTCAACAACGGCTATTTGAACACAAACGGTCAAGCAACACATAAACTGATAATATAACAATACTCACAGGCATATTTTCAATGTCCTTTGTGAAAAATGCTTTTTTGCTGTTATTACTGCAGCTTACTGAACCCGTGTCTCTATGTCCGTATTATACTGCCCCCAGGTGGCCACGGTGCACGCACCAGAAGGAGAAGCACAATGTCCCTTCAATTGAATGGGGGGGAAAAAATGTGGCAAAAACAATTTCATTTTTTGCATTCTATTTATTGATGTTATTACTGTACGTTTTTATATGATATCATATTTCATGTATCCTGTGAAAAGGCGCTATAGAAATACAAAAAATTGACTTGAATCGACTTGCTTCTATTATTTTGGTTCCTTGACTGCTCTCGATACGATCTAGTAGCGATAATTCTCACAGTCATAAATAGAGCTCAAAACCGAGCATGATTATCTTTGTGAGGGCATGCAGCTCTTGTATTGGCCCTGAATGGCACCAGTGATGGACTGGAGAGCGTTATAGTCCGATTGAGGCCCTCCCAATCACCCAAGGGTGCCGCGTAGAGCGAGCACTTGTGTGTCATAAAAGGAGACAGCGGCTCTTTGTTGCAAAGGAGCCCATGGGACCGACGGCTCTTGTGGCGGCGGCCAAAAGGGGCGGAAAGTGTGCTCACGTGGCGGCGCCAATGGGGTGGGTTACGTCACCCCTAGAAAATACCCTCCTGCCCCTCACGGCTGTGAGGCTGGCACGGCCTGTGGCCTGAGTGCAGTAACAATACATTTGTACTTTGTAGAGGAAAAAGAATATATGCCTGTGAGTATTCTTATATTATCCGTCTGCATGTGTTGCTCCACCGTTTGTGTTCAAATATCGGTTGCTGATGACTTATCAGTTATGACACTGCAACGCCGATGCCATCCGTTAGCCAATCAATGTTGTTTTGCAAATTGTTAGCATTTGAAGAGCACCTTTTGGGGAATTGTTTCTGGTAGAGAAGTGAAAAAGGAACACGTCCCGATTTAATCAATGCTCACCTCACCATTTGCCATCTTTTAATCAGATACACTTCAAAATCAATAGTGCTCCTAGTCAGCCATCATTTCGGTTCACCATCCCGCCCTTGTGACTTTCTGTCCCCTCAGTTATCCGGCTTGCTGGTTCTGGCCGTGGGACTTTGGCTCCGGTTTGATCCGGAAACGGTGGAGCTGCTGACGGGCAACGATGCCCCTGACACCTTCTTCATTGGTACGTACTTGAATACCCCGTCGAGTGGTGGAAATGGTACGCATTGTGCTACCATCCTCGTGGCACCGACTAGTGCTCTGAGTTCCAATGCAATACACTATGGTGCAAAATAGTGCACTGTTTGTCATGGTGTAGCAGAGTGCAACTATGTAGTGCAACAAAATTCCCTTTTCTTTTTCCCACAATGATGCTTTTTCACCATTGAAGACCTGCGAATAATTGACGCAACCGCCCACTGCAAAAGGGAGTTGTAATTGCGAACAGATGCCACAAGATGGTGGCAAAGCATTTAAAAACCGAGAGGACCATAAAGCATCAACACCATACAACTAGCATGTACACAATTTTAGTCACAGTAATTTCAGTTGAGTACACAAATGTATTTTTTTTAAATAAAATTTTGATGATATGCACATATTATCGATGGCATAACATTAAGTCTCCTATCATTTTTTTATGTCAGAAAATCATGTCATTTTATTGACATAAAATCATGTTACATAAACAGCTGTATTCAGTACAAACAACCAACCTTCACATGAAGCTGATCAATGGTATTAGCTAGCATACTAGCCAAAATAACACACTAGCACAAACTGATGTGACATCATGCACGGGCGAAAAAAGATGCTGAAGAATGGTATTCGATCATTAAACTCTGCATTGGGAGGGAAGCAAAGACAAAGTTTCACTTTTAATATCACACGCAGTGCATTCAAGGACTGCCAACAACAACAAAAAACTCAAACACAGACGGAAAAAAAAACACTATCAATGATTCGACTGAACAATAACACCAAGATTCCGCCAGGTGCCAAAGTAATACTTTCGTTGCTTTGGGCTGAGCGGAAAAGCAGAAAATAGCGGAGCATTTCAGCAAATAATGATGGTTAGGTTCAAGGTGGGTCATTGCGTATAGATGCTACAAGATCAGAATCACAATTGGAATCAGAATCAGAATCCTCTTTATTGCCAAGTATGTCGACGTAATGCGTCGTTGTGCGAAAACAGCACTACACTATGATGCATCACAGTGTTTCATAATGCCAAATATTTCATCCCGCTTTATCACGGAACAGTTTCGGAGAGGGTTTCTGATTTGAAAACACCACCGACAAGCTGTCAGCTTATAAGAAACAGACTTCACCCAAAAAAGAAAAGTCCTGTGGCTTTCGGAGTGGGCGCCGATGATGAGAATGAGGCCTTTTCTTTCGCTGTGTCACATGACTTGATGTGGTCGACCCACGAGGCTGTATCAAAAAGAGAAAGTGACAGATGGAAGGAGAGCTAATTTAATACCGGTAAATAATCATTTGCATGCAACATACTGTAGAAAAAGACAACTTAATCTCGTAAATGTTCTGTTTGGACAGCATAACAGCTGCCTTCTCCGGTTATGATTCGGATTATTCTGTTTCCCAAACAAGCTGCGCTTCTTTCATTCTCCTCAGTCAGCTCTTTTTGTTTCGGAAAAAAACAACATCTTGCGAGTCTCCCATGTGGCTTCATTAAAATTGTGCAGCTCACTCTCTGGAGTGGGGGTCCGCTCATTGATGAGGCCCTCAGTGTGAACCCCCCCCCCCCCCCCCCCCGAGGGAGATTGTGTACGACACTAGAAGAAGTGAGGAAATCCCAGCAGAAAGGCTAATGATGCTAAGCAAAGCTAACATGGCGGCTAAAAAGAACAAAAGACCAGGACCAGTGTGTGGCACAGTGCTGCCCCCTTCTCTCTCTCTGGTAAAATGCTGAATTGCACGTCACAAGCAGGTTTTTCTTTTCTTTTTTTCATAAAAGTTTTGGTGATATGCACAAAGTAATGATGTCCTAACATTAAAAGTCTCATCAGTGTTTTTTTTTTTTTTTTTTGTAATGACAGAAAATCATTCCAAATTTTATTTATATAAAATTGTTGCAGACGTTCAAAAATACAGTGCGGTCCGGTTTAAAAAAGAAAGAATTATTGTTTTTTTTACTATGGCTAAATACTTTTCTAATAATGGTTCCGTTACATTTTTCAATCAGAATCACACATTAATAATTAAAAAACAATCTCCCAACAAAATGTCGTTGCTCGTATTGTCCAGAAGTAAAAAAACAAACAAACAAACAAACAAAAGAAAACACCTGAGTGATTTTTTTTATCCAAACGAAGCTAATCAGGATCTGATCCAGACTGAAAATTTGAAACCAATTTTAGCGTAAATCCCCCAGTTTTAACATGCTGAAATGCTGATTATTAAGATGCCAAAGGGTTTAAGCCTCGGTGGAGGTTTGTTTTAAAAAACTCCCCCCCCCCATAATGTGTCATATTTATCAGTGACACCACTCACGTGTTTGTATCCGCAGCCGTGTACATTCTCCTGGGTGCCGGCAGCTTAATGATGCTGGTGGGCTTCTTTGGTTGTTTCGGGGCCGTTCGGGAATCTCAGTGTCTTCTCGCCTCGGTAAGTACAATCACAAGTTGACGTTATGTGGAATTATTGAATGTTGGAGTGCACGGATTCTCAAAGTGTGGGACGCGGGCTCCCTCTCGTGGTGTGCAAAGAATTACTGAATTAAATCTTTAAATTGAGCATAATGTTACAGTGTCTTAAACCTTGAGTTCTAATCCAGTGCAGTACATTTGTTTAGTGCAGCTCTGTCGTGTTTAACTTTTAAGTACAATAAATGTTCATTTAGACAACTTTAGGAATGCACAACAGGAGGAGTGTTTTTTTTTTTAAACTGGTTTTTTTAAACTGGTTTTTTCTTTTGCAGTTCTTTGCCTGCCTGTTGATCATTTTCGCTGCGGAGATTGCAGCCGGCGTGTTTGGATTCATCAACAAGGAGCAGGTACAACAAATAGTGAAGCTGTGCAAAGGTGTGGAAGGATGTGGTGTGTGATGTAAGATTTTCATTTGGGTGGGTGATATTGATCACAGTGGGAAAAGTGTGGGTGTTGAAAGTTTAGCAGTAGTAGAAGTTTAATAAAAAAAATAAAAAAAGTGAAACTCATGTATAACAGATTCACTGCACACAGATTTTTAAAAATTGTAATTGTGATGATTATAGCTGGCAGTTAATAAAAAGCTCAAATTTACAATCTCAATACATTTAAATATTACATAAGAAATGATAAAAATGGTTTTGGAAATTACACAGGAATTGGCCGAATGAAAAGTATTTTCCTGTGTCTAATGGATCTAAGAAATGAGTTTCACTTTTTGAATTGAACAATGTACTGAAATAAATAAAGGAAACATAAACTGCATTTATTGAGCTGAGTGCATATATATATATATATATATATATATATATATATATATATATATATATATATTAACAGATTGTCGAGGAGGTGCAAAAATTCTACAGCAGCTCCATCAGTGAGACGTCCAATCCCAATGCAACTGCCATCGCACTCATTTACCACAAAACTGTGAGTCAACTTTTTTCAGTTCCAAGTTTTATATGTGTATATATATATATATATATAAATACAACAAAATATTTTAATTTGCAGCTGAACTGCTGTGGGGGCTCAACGTCAGCGGCTACAAGTGACCTGTGTCCAGACGCCCCAGAGACCAAGGTGAAGTCAAGCCGAGTGATTGGGCGCTCTAAAATGAAAATATGTCAAAGCTCAGTTTGCTCAGTGAGATGGTCAAAATATTAGGTACCCATCCAACCACAGTGCTTGTCCTCATCACGTTTTTGGGTGGGCTGGAGCCGCTGACAGCTGACGTTTGGTGAGAGAAGCGGGGTACACGATTAAATATATACAATTTAGAGTCTTCAATTAATTAACACGGTTTTCTTTTGGGTTGGGGGGGGTAAATCTAGAATACCCAGAGAAAATTCACACAAGCAGGAAGTGCCCGAGCTGAGACTCGAACCTAGAACCTCACCTCTGTGAGGCGGACGTACTTAAATCAAACCCAGTCCTGTCGTTGTACTTTTAATTTTAGCCTAAAACCTAGAAATAAATATCCAGCATTTTAAAAATGTTGTAAAACAAAAAAAAATGACTGCCAATTTCAATGAAAATAACAAATTCACATTAATGAAATACAAAAAGGCAAATTATGTTGTCATTTATCATCTTTGTAACAGCAACATTTTTGTACTGTAGGTGCATCTAATGAAGTGTCCAATGTCATTCCAGGACTGTCTGAGCGCTATCACCGATTTCTTCAACGACAAGCTGCACGTCATCGGCTACATCGGGATTGGCATCGGAGGAGTAATGGTGTGTGTGATGATTTATGTGTCACTGAAGGCACCGCCCGGAGATATTCCAATTGCCCATGTGTGTGATTTCAGATCCTAGGGATGATTTTCAGCATGGTGCTGTGTTGTGCCATCCGGAACAGCAGAGAGGTCATATAGCAGTCCCTCATACGACCCTCTTGGACTGATCCCCTCTCCTCCGCATATAACACACATTCTCGGCTTGTGGCACGCTTGTGACATTCCCGCTGTAAATAAGGGCGCCTCTTCTTAAATCGTACATAGTGTGTGCCTTGCTGTTTTGGAGGACTAGCCTTCCTTTTTTTGTGGACCTCACTTCATATAGAATGTACTACATACTGTATGTGCCTACTGGACAAGCCTTGTGCAGCTAAAAGTCTTTGTTACATTTGATTTAAATGTGTGCTTGTGTGGGGTTTCTCAGACTAGTGGCTCCCTCACCAATTTCCAAAAACATGCATGATTTTTTTTTTTGTCTTTATGTGGCCCGCAATCAGATTGCAACCAGTCCAGGGTGTTAAGTGACCTCTGCCCAAATCCAGCTGGGATACACTCCAGCTCACCTGCAACCCTAAAGCACTCTAGAAATGCATCTAAATGTGTACATATTACTGCAAGTAGTCACTAAACAATCTCTGTACTTCTAAAGCACACTAGAGGTTTTAACGCTCTTTTTAAAAGGTGACGTGAGTACTATAATTGTTAATGTACTGTACATGATTTTGGGTGTGCCAATAAAAACAGATACATGTGTTTAGGTCCAAAAGTGCTGCGTAGTAATTGTGTGTCATCATTCAAATAAATGAACAAACCAAGGTGCTAGATTGCATTATTTAATGTGTGTATAGTCATACATACACAGTACAAAAAAAAGTTGCATGAACAGTGGAATTTTTTCACTCAAAGGCATCTTCGCCAGATGAAATTTCATGTAAATGCATATGCAAATGAACGGACTATGTGGACAGAACACATTCACTGACACGCACACAATGTGCATGGAGGAGATTCACAGTGACGAGGTGGTATCAAAAAAAGCTCTTTACACTTAGCGACTTCACGTGTAGGGAGGCTTTCAATGGCGTCACCCACAGTAACTAAGGAACAAATAGAGACCATGTAAAACACTGAAAATAAAAGAGGTGTGTCTCTTTTAGCTCCTCCTGCCCTCATGGAGGTGGAAAAAGGAGATATTCGGACCCCCCCAAAAAAAAAAAGAAAAAAGGAGTAACATCGTCAAAGTGCAAACGCGGGCTGAGGCAGAGCGAGAGTTAAGCCACCAAAAGTGTTTCAAGTGCAACAACTCTTCTGCTTCCTCCTAGCGTGGATGTAAACTGATAGAACGTAGCTGCCAGTAGCGGCCATCCTTCTTGTCTCCGAGCGGTCCCCCGTGCGCACGCGGCGGTGGTGGCACCTCACGGTGACAGGACGCCGAGAGGGGAGTTGTCCAGGATGTACTCGCCCACGCCGACAAAGTACATGACCTGGGCGATGCCGAACAGCGGGGCGATGACCAGGGCCCGGCAGCCGGCGCCTTTCAGGAAGGCGGACGGTCCCTCCTTGCGTAAGATTTTGCTATGGGTGCAAAGCAAGAGCAAATTATTTCAAATAAGGCAGCAGGTAATCGAATATTTTCAGGATGGCGTATTCTACCAGCTGTCCCATTGATTAATCGAGTAATTGGATTAAAAAAATTGGCATTATTAAAAAATACCAATACAAAATGCACACGTAAGGGGCAGATTTTGCTTCGACTTTGTTCTAATCCATTTATTCAATTGATAATTTCCGGCCTAATTTAGGGTGTTCTAGAATTCTTCGTCCTTTGTGTATTTTGACCGAAGAACATCAAACGAGAGGTGCAACAATTAATTAACAACTAATCGATTATCAAATTAAATCAATCAGCAAAATAGTAGTTATCATTTAGAGACAATGTTTCACTTAAAATTCCTCAAATGATTAGAATTTTAGCCCCTCAACAGTAAATATTCAAAATAAGACATTTGCAAACTTTTGATTTTACGCTGGAAAACTTTTTTACCCATTTTCTGACATTACTGATAAAACCAGTGACTGAATCATCAATATATTTTTGTGCATATTCTGCACTTTCAATTTGAAACAATGTCCTGATTTTTAAGAAAGATGAAAAAAATAAAAAAAAGTTATTTGATTCATCAAAAAAATAATCAACAGATTAATCGACGATTACAGTAATTGTTACTTGGAGCCATAATTAAGTATTTTAAATTGTGAAAAATAAATGCAGTGTATCCTTGAAACAAAATATGTATAAAAGGGAAATAATGCAGGTAAGATGTGACAAGTCTCACCTGACACAGTCGACTACTCCACTATAAGTCTCCTCTGCGGAACCTTTGTTCAGTGACTGCAGTCTGGTCTTGACCACTGGAAAGCAACAAAAGACGACACGTTTAGAACCATCCATCGTATCTATTACGCCGATTTGGAAATGTTGCCGGCGACTCGGGAGCCTCACCGTCACAGGGGTTGACGGTTACCGCAGCGGCAGAGCCCGCCGCGCACCCCGAGAGGAAGGCCCAGTAGAAAGGCGACGACTGGTCGGCGCTCGGCTGGCCGAGTCGGTTCAGGTTGGCGAACAACGGGAAGTAGACCACGGAGAAGGGGACGTCCCTGAAAGCATGAGGACACATTATAAGACACTCATTGAACTCCTATGTTTGGGTGTGAAGGGGAGGAGGTTACCTCATGAGTGTGGCCCCCAGGCCTTTGTAGAGCCCCTGGATGCCCTGCGTGCGGAGGAGCTCCTTGGCGATCTGCGTTGCCGACACGGGTCGCGGCGCCATCATCGCGCTCACAGTTCCCGAGTTGTAGGAGCGACTGAGCAGCGTGTTGGTGGCCACCAGCTTGGAGGGAGACGCCATGACTGGCTTTTGTTGCTGGGCAGCTACGGAGACAAGAGAAGAAAATGTTACAAACAATTCGACATCATTGCAGTGCCATGAAAAAGCCCTTATGACTTATGATGCCTAACTACTCAGGAAAATGTTTAATCACTGCGATTTTTTTTTTTTTTTTAATTAAAAGTATCCCTAAAACAAGGAGCAGACAGACGCCATTTCATTTGAATAAACCAAGGGCCAAAAACTTTTTTTGAACTGTATAACATTTATAATAATAATAATATGTGCTCAAGCTTTTAACCCTATTTCTTACGGAACCCGTCCGGTCTGATAAAAATGTGCTTACCGAGTCTGCCTGCATCCTGTAACTGTATCTTGAGCATCTCCATGGGCGTGGTGACAACGACTTGGCACATGCCCGCACCGCAGCCCGCCAGCATTTCTTTGAACACTGTCAAACCCTGCCTGCAAACACAAAATAGCACCAGTCAGTCAGTCAGTCCAGAATAAGTCAATTAGCTTCCGTGCTATGCGGGGATCGAACGAGGGAAACCTCACCCATTTTTCGCAAAGTGGTGGCGGAAAAAGTCATTGGCGGCCAGTTTAATGGCCTTCTCGGGCGTCACTAGAGTCAAATTCACGGCGGCACCTAAGGGACAAACAAGTTGACAGTTAGACGCGAGGTCGTCACATTGGACTTTCCACATGCATAACATAAACATTCCCCACCATTATCATTACGACACTAGAATTTCAACAGTCCAATCTATATGAGGCTAATAAAACACAAAGAGAAGCTTCAGTCATTGAACAAGAGCAGAGAAAGGAAGTTACAGAAAGAAAATGAGAGAGGGGCCAAACGAGACCAAGACGTGACGATGAAAAGGATAAAAAGAAAGGTCGATGCAAACATTAAGAGACAAAAGGAGCATAGAAGCAGATGAAGACAACACAAAAGATGATGTTAGTTAAAAGAAAAGAAATAGACAATCGAGCATGATCAGACTTTGGTCAAACTTCAAAATAGACCCTTGTGAAAAAGTCATTTGGAAGCTCAAGCAAAGCTTACAGTGGCTGAAATAAGGATTTATTCGTTCGAAATTCGTTTATTCGTCACCATTTTTCTCACCAAATATACTTCCAATGGTGCTATTGACCTGAAAATTTCACCAGCTGTTGGGAACAACCCAAGTACTCCATACACACAAAGAAAGTAGAACAAAACTCAAGATATTAAGTTGTGTGTAAAAATGTGAAATGACACAGGGAAAAAGTATTGAAGACATGAAGAAAGGGAGGTGGAAAAACACATGCAAAGCCAAGACAACACCTAAACTCGATCAAGAATCAAACAGCAATCCAGCCCCTTGGCAATGCAAATGAATATCAGCTGGCTCAGTCCTAATTGATGGCCTACAAAAAGGTCTCATTGCCAAGGTGTGAGTCAAGACACATCGCATGATGGGTAAGAGCAAAGAGCTGTCACAAGACCATCACAAACTAATTGTTGCAAAACATAATGGCATTGCTTACAGGTGCATATCTAAGCTTCTGAACATTCCAGTGAGCACGGTTGGGGCCATAATATTCAAGTGGAAAGCCAAATCATACCACCGCAAATTTGCCTCGATCAGTTGCTCTTCGCAAGATTTCTGACAAGAGGAGTGCAAAGAATAATCAGAAGAGTTGTCCAAGAGCCAAGGACCACGTGTGGAGAGCTTCAAAAAGACCTGGAATTAGCAGATACTGTTGTCAGGAAAGTAAGGAAAACAGTGAGTAATGCACTCTGCCGGCATGGCCTGTATGCACGCTCACCCACGCAAGACCCCATTGCTGATTTTAAAAAAAAAAATAAAAAAAAAAAAAACGTCAAAGTTTGTTTAAAGTTTGCTGAGCAACATTTGGACAAGCCAGTTAAAGGATGGGAGAATAGAGTCTGGTCGATGAGAGTAAAATTTAACTGTTTGGATGCCATAATGCACCCACTTGGAGGAAAAATGACACTGCACACCACCCTAAAAACACAATACCACCAGTAAAGTGAAGTGCAGAGGTGGGAACATGATGTTGTGGGGCTGCTTTTCAGAAAATGGAAGTGATAAACTTCACATTATTGAAGGACTGGATGAATAGGCAAATGTACCAAGACATTCTTGACAATAATCTGCTGCCATCTACGAGGATGATGAAAATGAAACAAGGGTGGACATTTCAGCAGGATAATGATCCAAAACATACTGTCAAGGAAAGCCTCAATTGGTTTCCAAGAAAAAAAATACAGCTACTAGAATGGCCCAGCCAATCACCTGATTTGAATCCAATCGAAAATCTATGGAAAGAACTGAAACTCAAGGTCCATAAAAGAAGCCCACGGCACCTTCAGGATTTGAAGACTGCTTGTGTGGAGGAATGGGCCAAAATCACAGCAGAACAATGCATGCGACTAGTTTCTCCATACATGAGGCACCTTGTAGCTGTCATTGCAAACAAATGCTTTTGTACAAAGTATTAAATACTTTTTCCCTGTGTCATTTCACATTATTACACACAACTGTATTTCTGAGTTTATTTGTTGGACTTTCTCTGTATGTATGGATTACTTCAGCTGTTCCCAACATCTGTTGAAATTTTCACATCAATAGCACCTTTGGAAATATATTTCATGAGAAAAATGTTAAATACTTATTTCAGCTGCTGTATTTATGAAAGCACGCGCCATAAATCTGGAATGTGAAGAAGAAGCACGGATGTTACAGACAAGGAGTTGACACAAGAGGACAAGTAAAGATGGCAAAAACAACATATGTGCCTGTAGTTTGGAATAGAGCAATATAGTAAGAACCATTAATGGTTTGCCTCCAGCGTGGCTGCGCCTTATCGGCTAGCCTTCAATATCCCAGGGGGACCCACGTCTGTAATATGAAAAACACAGATGCAAACAAACAGCATTCCTCACACAGGTAGAGACCCACAACAAATGGGCCCCGATTTTTATTCATTAAACACTACGTCCACTTTTATTTTAATTACATCTAACAATCATTGAAAAATATTGTCGGGTGTCTTTTTTTTATATGTTGGCAGAATGGATATCACAATTAACATTGGAATAGTTGTGGCCTCATCTAAAAACAGCCAAGTAACAAGTTTACTGTAGAAAACCAGTTGACTTAAAATACACTGTCAACACCCTTAGACTCTCAGTACTAAGAAAGTGTAACCTTACATTAAGTAATGCAGTGGAATCTCCAAGGTCAAACAATCGGTGAAGAAACATGGCTTTAAAAAAAAAAAAGAAAAACCCCCATACAAAATATTGTAAAGTGATTTTAATTGTTCTTGACTAAACATTACCATGATGAAATCTGTATTTACGCTACCGTTCATATCTTAAATATCATTTCGTACCTTACACAGATATAAAGAGAAAAGTTAACAACTGCATTAGAAATCTAAAAGAAACTCACTCTGAAGACTCCTGCCATACATGTAATGCTTAGTAAAATTATTTAGTCTACTATTACAGCTATGAAATACTTTTAGAACAGATAATTACTGCATTGATTACTTACATAATCGGAGAAAACAATTATTTACCGAAGAGATGTGCACAAGGTGCAGGTATTTGTGTCGTCTACCTTCCTCATGTTTCTGACTATAATGTGACTTTTGAGTGTGTTGGGTTTATAATGTCCTGCCTGGCCTGGTCAAGTGACGTGCGACCGTCCGCGAATGAGAATGTAGATTTGGCTTTTGTGAGCTCAGGTTACCGGCTGACTGTTAACTGGCCAACCGTTAGCCAGTCTGCGTACTACAGAGTGACTGCCCGTTTGGCCAAAGCACCTTGTGTATTAATGTGCTCATGAGGCGTATATGTTGTTACCGTTTGTTCAATAAAATGATTGAAAGTGCACCGGCAGATGTGTCTTGGACAACTTGTGGGGGCTTTACAATTATTTGGGGGCGTAATATAATAGCATACCCCCCCCCCCCCCCCCCCCCGTTTCTCTTTTCATCACGGTATCCAGAACACTAACATTCCAATTTCCTCTCCTATCTGTAAAGTTAGCTGTACCTTAAAAGAAAAAGATAATCACACTCAAGGAATTATTATCTGCTTGCTGAACTGAAGTCTCGAGATTTGCCGATGTCAAGCATGATGTTGTGAACCCCAAATCGTCCGACTTTACGGGGGCATTCAACTTTGGAGGTTCCACTGTGTCGAAAATATCACTCTATGATATTAAACACCACATCCCATTCTTACCCTCTCTTTACATTAAATCCTCTTCGTGCATTTCTACTGATTGTAATCATTATATTTGGAATCTTACCTCTGTACATGCCAAAGTAGCCCTCGGATCGAACTGTTTTCAAAAGGCAGTCCATCCTAAAAAAACAAAAACAAACTAACAATTAGCAAATATTAAATATTGTTGACAGCATCCTCATCCCTAAAATGTGGAAAACTGATTTGTGAAATTTCTTGTTGTTACGGCAAGGTGAAATTTACACTGCATGTTTGTTTGTTTTTTAAAGAAAAACAAATGGAATCAGTTATCTTTAAATCAAAATTATGCCACATCACAGTCGCTAATTAAACATTCAAATTGGCCATAAAGTTGCAGTGCATTGCTTTAATGTTACATTGCTTGAAATACATTTGTAAAGTGCAGTTCAGTTGTAGTTAACTTTTAAGTTAAAGTGAGGTCAATTTGCATCTAATCTTTTAGGAACAATTTGTATTAAACTTGTGTGTGCAATAGAGTTTACTTGAATCATTCTTTTAGTAGTTATATTTTCTGACAATGAAGTTCAGTGTAAATGTTAAACTGTGCATAATGTTAGAGAAAAGATATTTAGGAATACAATCTCCACCTCATTATTGACAAATATTACAGCATAGTACACTATTGTATTTTAATATTAGCCTTTGTGGTGTTACTTGGAAAGCAAAGTATATTTTTAGGTGGTACTTTGCATCAAAAGTTTGAAAACCGCTGCCAGATAAGATGTGCCACTTAAAATGTACATTGGCAACAGACCGTCCCCTTTAAAAAAAAAATATACAAAAACAATTATATATTGGCAGTGCAAACTAGTGAGGCGTCTCTTTGAAGTGTTCACCATGAGTGCGATCCCACCACGGTCCAGAAAACCTGGAATTTAAGGAACTGCTCCCATTCACATCATTCTGATTGCACCACAGAGGAATTACTAACAATCATGCCTTTGGAAAATGGGGCACGGCAGGGTATGTAATGCCCGGGGAATGAATATTGCGCCAGACTATGCATGCGTACTTACATGCTCTTGTAGACCTGCTGCCCATGTCTCTGGTTCTGTAACCTCGTTTTTGCCAAGTCAATGGGGAAGACGCAAGTGACGCCCACAATGCCGGCTATGCCGCCGTTGATGAGCTTGGCTGGGAGGCTGCAAGGAGAAGATTATACTTTTTGTGGAAAAAGTACAATTTAAAAACTGGAGATCGCATTAACCCTTAAATAATGTTCATTTACAACACAAAAATAAATGAGGGAAAAAAAACATGCATACCTAATCTGCTGCTGAGACATGACGACTCTCAATTAAATGTGTAGATTTGAATCTTCAGTGAAAATCGATGGAGAGTTCTAGATTAAAATAAAGTCAGGAGTCACTAAACTGGGAAAGCACACACAAACTCACAGCACTCGTGCAGTTACTGCAACCCACAGCTGTTGAGGCTTATATACATTTAGCTCGAGACCCAGTGACGTCACATAGTTTGCACAAGTGGGCGTGTCCTACTTCACATTCCGGAACACCAAAAAAGGATAGGAGTCACTCTCGCAGCCACACAAAAGAAAAAAATAAAATAAAATACAATTCTATTCTATATGGCGGCTAAACACGGACATAAACGCTTAGATAAACGCTTTTGTCTTCCGTGAGTTAGCTTTGCGTTGCTAAAAAAAATAAAATAAAATAAAATAAAATAAAAAAAACACACTTTCGGTTGACTTAGGTTGAAACCGAATTTAACATTCTAACTTGGATCAGTAAACTAGCATCACTTTAACAAGTAAGAGTAATGACAGCACTCCCATAAAAGTACCGAGTCGTCCTAGCGTTTAATTTTCGTCTAAGGTTAATATTAGCTAGCCATTATTACAGCGTCCGCGACAAGTGCCGCAAAATACACCCTCAAAGTACATGGTAGGAAACGTAAAAGTACACGTTGAACTGTCAAATAAAGTCACTCACCTAAAGTAAGCCCGTGTGAGCCTTTATTATTATTTTATAGTCTGTGCTGGTAAATTGCAGAGGTCTGCCAAGACGACCGCTTGAGCTTGAAAATTTCTAGAAAGAATGGAAATTTCCATTGAGTCTTCACATTTGAGTACGACTCGGACAAGCCCGCCCTCTTACTGGTAAATAACCAATCAGCGCCTCCCTAGTTTGCTTGTTGGCCGGCGATTGGCTGCTTCTAAGACGCTGCCATTGGCCCATACAGCGATCCTTCAAACTGTTCTGGCAATGAATTTAATAGTTGGACATAGGGGGGAAGGGCATAAAGTGAAAAGGCGTTCCAATAATGAATGCAAAGTCATTCTTTAGATTGATTCCGAAAACTCGCATTTAGTTTAAAGTTCACGGACACAAACATGACCTCGCATCCCCATAAATAATGTTTCAACAATGAAAATATATATATATATATATATATATATATATATATATATATATATATATATATATATATATATATATATATATATATATATATATATATATATATATATATATATATATATATATATATATATATATATATATATATATATATATATATATATATATATATATATATATATATATATATATATATATATATATATATATATATATATATATATATATATATATATATATATATATATATATATATATATATATATATATATATATATATATATATATATATATATATATATATATATATATATTGCGGCACGGTGGCCGACTGGTTAGAGCGTCAGCCTCACAGTTCTGAGGTGCGGGGTTCAATCCCCGTCCCCGCCTGTGTGGAGTTTGCATGTTCTCCCCGTGCCTGCGTGGGTTTTCTCCGGGCACTCCGGTTTCCTCCCACATCCCAAAAACATGCATTAATTGGAGACTCTAAATTGCCCGTAGGCATGACTGTGAGTGCGAATGGTTGTTTGTTTCAATGTTCCCTGTGATTGGCTGGCAACCAGTTCAGGGTGTACCCCGCCTCCTGCCCGATGACAGCTGGGATAGGCTCCAGCACGCCCGCGACCCTAGTGAGGAGAAGCGGCTCAGATAATGGATGGATGGATGGATATATATATATTTTTTTTTTTTTACATTACAGACACGTTTGCATTGAACCTAGTTTTATTGCAGTCTTCTAAACGTGCTTGTACATTTCAGCACTCCTTCCTACAAGTGAAAGATTTTGCCACGACGGTTTTTTCCCCCACCCACTTACTTCTAATAGAGTGGAATGTAGAACATTGGTGGGTCTTGCTTCCTCCACCTTTGTGCAAGAAAAAGGGCAGGGCAGCAGATTTCCCTCTCCTGTAGGCCTATATACAATTGTAAAAATGCTCAGGACATGACTCTGCAGGTGCTCTTGTTTAGACAAAACAGAGACAAATTCCTTTTGGTTTTTTTGGACATACTTGGCCAAATAAAGATGATTCTGATTCTGATTTATGTTGGTTACATGTCATTGAAAATAATTTGGTAAATGCCAAAGGCAAGAAAGCTCTCGTTTTGTTTGCATTGGCATATTGCCATGAAATACTGTATCCTATATAGTACCATAGTAAAGTAGTTCAAATTCCAATAGGATCACCTATTATGCCCGCCCTTGAGAAGCAAGATGTCTGGGGCCCATTAGTCCATGGTATGGCTGTACAATGAAATTGTTTTTCTGTTGTTGTGTAAATGCAATACTGACCAAACTGCATGTTGTTTTTTTCAAATGGATGACTGAATTGCATGTGAATCACAGATCAGGCCCGCACGACTCGGCTGACGGCAGCAGATTCCACAAGGACGCCGCCCCACATTTTTCTTTACAAAACCTCTTTTAAGGCCATCAGGTTTACACAGGCCTCCTGAGAGCTACCGTGGATTTTGCATCAGTGTTTTCAATGAACCTTCCCTAGAATATCTTTCCCCTTGCGTCATCGTCTTTAAACCAAGAACATGAGCCCTTGTCAGAGGTGTGCCGGGAACAGTAGGGATCACAAAGATAACAAGGTGGACATCACATGAAGGGAGCGATGTCATCGATTGACATCATGCATTCTCCCACTCTTGAGTGGCCGTGCTATTAATACATTCCAGCTGTCTTCCCAAAAGCCCCTGTAGGATGAGGGCTGCTACAGACAGCACGTTACGGAGGAGGTGCAGGTAGAGAGCTGAGTCTTGATGTGAAAAAAAGGCGTTCTTTTTTTCTTCTGCAGACTGACATTGGAAAGGTGTGTCAACGAAAAGGAATGCAGTAGTGTTTGAACTGGTGCATTTTGTGTGTGTGTGTGTGTGTGTGTGTGTGTGTGTCCTGTTTGGCTGTTAGGTCAAGCAGAATGGAGGATCTGTTTCCCTTTTATGCCGGAACAGTTTTACTGTGTCAGTGGAGTGGACTGTTGACAATTTGGCCTAAATGCACCAACACAATGGATTTAGAAGAAACCCCTGGTGTGTTTAAATGCAAAGTTTAAGCTTAAAAAGGCAATTTTTAAGACTTTTGAAGACAAAGTAATGTTTAAAAGTTTATGACAGTCCTGACATACCGTATGATATTTCAAGGTTAAAAATGGCACACATTGAACTTGTTTGTGCAGCTGTGTAAGAATATGCGGTCAGCTACAAGCCTAACTTACTGTCTATCATTCGATTTTTTTATTGACCTTTCTGACCTGGAAGTGTTTTTCTTACGAATATTTACTGCTGTTATGACTTTATGTCTTCCGACAATGTACAAATTTGGGTTGCGTCACTGCCAACTGAGATCCCCGTTTATCCTTCATTGGCCAAATGAGTGTCCTGATCAAAACCCTATAGAGCACAGGTGTCAAACTCAAAGGCCGGGACAAATCCGGCCTGCCACATGATTTAATGTGGCCCACTAAATAATGCAAATCATGTGCGTCTACTTAATTTACCAAAATTACCAAAATTGCCGTAACTTTTCATTTTGTTGAGCTATTGCAAACATTTTTAAACCCCTTTTGAAAATGGAGTTGAATGAACGAACACCAAACAGGTGGTCAGTACATCCGTCATACAGTTCTCAGGTTGGGGGTTTGAATCCGGGCTCCGACCTTCCTGTGTGGAGTTTTAATGATTGCCGGAGTATCCGGAGAAAACCCATGTAAGCACAGGTCCCTGCACTTGTGATCTTTTGAATCATTCAAATTTGGCAGGGCTTTTTAACAACACTTCTGTGGCGTGTCAAATTTCCAAGACATTTATTTTCACTTTATAGGGTCTTAAGTCTACGATTCAATCACATCTTATTTCCAATTCTTTCTAGTACTGTTTAAACGCTATCACTGTCCAATAGTTCTGAAATGAACAGTATTGGTGACATTGGGCCCTATCAGTCAAGGATTTTTGAGAGGGTCAACCCTGCACCCATAACAACAGCTTTCGTGTTCGTGTGCCTCGCAGTCAAGGCAAATATAGTCTCCAAGGTGACATTGTGGAAAGTTTAGTGGGCCTTGTGTATAAGAAGTAAACAGAAAGCAGAACCGGATGTGATTAAGTAAAGCACGGCTTAGCTGGGACACAGGCTATTTAGAGGCTTTAATCGAGTGCACATAATCAGCCTGGGAGTACAACAAACACATCTGTGTACATTGGGGATGAATGAGGTCAGTGACTCTGACACAAATGAGGCTCACAAGCCTTCACTGATACAGGTGTAACAAAGCAGGCCGGATGCGATGGCATACACACAACGGATTCAGAAGGGGAGCATGTAGTCGCCAGAGTATGGGTACATGTGTCGGACCGGTTTGGTGCATGCAGAGCCGCCCGCGTCCGCCCTGTGGGCACACTCGTCGGTGTCGGTCCGGCAGGCTCCACAGTGGCAGCTGAGGGCTACCGGGTAAGTGAAGGAGGCGCTGGCAGGTCCGGGACATCCGGGCAGCTGGGTCGTGCGGTACTCCACCCTGTCGTAGGTACAGCCTGTCTGGATCACGAAGCGCGAGCCGAATATGTCTCTGATGTTGCTGTCCTGCTCACCATACACAAGCAGCATAGCGTTGATACACAAAACAGCACCACAGCGTATGTTAAACATGGAAACATTTCAAAATGAAAATGATGCTTGCAGAGTACCATGCACAACTTCTCCGTAAGTTCCAATACACGCAGTCGCACCTTTGCCAACATCCTTACCAAAATGTAATGGCATTTTCTTCGACTCCAAGTTTTGGTGAAATTGGTAGCATTTTTTTGTTATTGCTCTATCCTCCTATTTGCTGTTTGATTATGTCAACTTGAAAGCTATGATAAAGGTATTTCAAACAAAAGCTTTTTGCATAGACTTTGGCATTGTATTGCACCAGTGACGGGACATTTTGATTTCCTTGGAATCTTGTAGAAGTGATCATTTGAAAATGTAATCACTTGCAGAGATTTATAGAAATAAAGTGATGCATAATGTATGCATGCAGTATATATTTTTATGAAATAAAGCCAATAAAAGTAAGACAAAGTCGTTGAATACATTGTGAAACCCATCCATCCATCCATTTTCTGAGCCGCTTCTCCTCACTAGGGCCGCGGGCGTGCTGGAGCCTATCCCAGCTGTCATCGGGCAGGAGGCGGGGTACACCCTGAACTGGTTGCCAGCCAATCGCAGCATTGTGAAACCCAAGATGTCCAAATGCGGCTGATTAATGCGCGGTTGTGTTCGTTGTGCCATTGTCGCAATCTCCTTTTTTCTACCATGAACAACCTTCAAGTCAATGTATAGGTGTATGTCAACTATATGAGAAAGAAAGAAAATTTCAAAAAATAAAAGAAACTTTGTGACAATGGCACTATAACGGCGGACCCCAGCTAGTCACAACTAGGTAAAATCTGCAAATAATTGACACTTATTGCAACTGTCATGAAAAAGCAACAACTTTTCCCCCCCAAATGTTCCCCCGTAAAAAATGTAAATAAGAGGGAGATTGAGTTTAAAAAAACGCAAAAATAAGCAAGGGTTTCTGCAAATACCGGGGGATAAGTCCATGAAAATCCGCATATAGGTAAACCTGCAAATGTAGAACCGCAAATATGTGGGGGTCCTCTGTTAAATAAAAATACAACTGATAGATTTCTGGAAGTGTCCTTTTCAATGTTATTGGTAAGTGTGAAGTAAAGTGTCACTGCATCCAAACTTTACATTTCATATAATGTTGCGCTCGACTATTTGCAGCCCATGAAGCACGTAAGAGCAACATTGCTTCAGTAGACGGTAGAATACGCTGAAGGCCGAATTTGAGTGCCCAAATTTTAGGATTGCTCCACCCAGATTGTGTGAATCATAGACTTAAGTGGATGTGACAATCCGCGCGACTAGAAAAACTTGTAGTTGTGCGCCTTTTCTCACTTAAGCACACAGGAGAATATGGCACTTTAAGAGCAGTAACAACGCTGACAAATTGTTCCTCTTGTTGAAAATGTTAAATCGTATGTGTGTACCCCACTTTAGTTGAAGGCTAGTGGGACGGGCCGAGGAAGAAGTTCTATTTGGGTGCAGATCTGGATTAAGGTCCAATGCATAATTGTATATTCGTTTACATTTTGAGATTGTGCGCTGTTTCAATCTTCAATCCATTTTTACACAATAAAGCATAACTCTGAATTCAGTTGTATTTATCTTCGTAAAGGGCAAGATATTCTACATTCTGGTTGTCGAGGGTGTACAGTACGCACCTTGGAGTAGCAAAATCCCATGCAAATGGTGGTGTTGATGGCCACGCAGAAGTCACACTCGGGCTTCTCCACGTACAACGTGTAATCGGAGGCGATGCACATCGGTGCCGCCGAGCTGCAAAGCAGCAAGAGGAGGCAGCAGGTGAACACGACAGCGTTCATGTTCGGCCGGGTTCCGGGTCGTCAGGGGCACCTAGCAAAGAAAGAAACTATTAAAGTATGTCATTTAGCATTTTCTTATTTGTTCTCTTCTGCGTCACCTGCTGGAGTGAAGCCTGGTGATGCTGTGAATAAGAATCCCTGAGCTACTTATATACTCAGTGCATTTTTGTACATAATGTATTGTCTGTTGTCTTGTTTACCTTTTATCTCCAATCTGTGATCAAACTGAACCCCTGAGAAACAAGGCCATTACAGTGATGACATGAATTACTTATTATTTTCCATCAATATCTGGTCAAAATAATCTCCGATGGTTTCTTTGTGTGTTGACCAGAGCTATGTCGTGAGAAATCATCAGGTGTGCTGCGGGAAATGATCCAATTTCACTTAATTTGTCAGAAAATCCAAATTTATTTACTGCAAATAATGCTCTTTCAGCTATCTTTGCCAGCGACGTATAATAAAAGGCAGAACAATTCTAGACTTCTCCACTAGATGGCAGAAGATACGTTTAACCTGTGTGTATCTGTTGACGTTCATAAAATATTATCTTTAAACATCTTATACTTATGTTCAACTTACTGAAGATTTGTTAGTAAATTGAGACAAGATCTTCATTACTTCAGTATATACTGTACCCTTTGTGGCATTTTTGTTTTGGTGGAGTGGCGTGAGATTTTTCAAACGCAAAATGTACTTTATGTGCCTTGGCTCAAGAAACGTTGGGAAACACTGCACTAGAGGCCCCATACTTTTCGGTTTTGCCCCGAGGGACTGCATATTTCTTGTGAGCCTCTCAAATATGAAACTAAGTTACACTGTTTTCCAAAGATACCATAATCTGTCTTACATTTGTGTAAACATTAACCAGGAAAAAGTGTCTTCACACAAACTATTCTTGTAGTTTTCTGTACTCAGTAAAACAGCATTGTGAATGGTCCACAAAGTTGCCACACTCTTAAATGTGTTATCGCGTCTTGGGAGCGATAACACATTTAAAAACACAACAAAATGGTATTATAAACTTTTAAAACTTCCTGCACTCTATATAGTCAAAGTTACCTGCAAGTCCTTATCTAGCCTTTAGTTGAATGATTGTCGGAAGACAGTCGACGCATGTGGTTTGCCTTACCTGATAATTATGTTTTTAAACTGTCCTTTTATTGTCCAGTTGAGAGTCAATAGGAAACACAAGGGAGTCAATGTAACGATTAGAAGCCTTTGAGAGTTTACCAGTGAACTTCATATGGTTTGTAATAGATGTTTTGTCATGTAAACCGCTAACAGACAATAAACAGCAAAACATACAGTATGAGCTTGGTTACAGGGTGGGCAATGACAGGGCTGACATTTTTGGCTAATTTTAGCATTTGATGAGCACATGGTGGACCTTCACTAAGCAATATGATTCAGTTAGTAAGCTAACTGTGTAATGTTAACAAAGGTAATTAGATTTTTTTTCAAGTTTTTTTTAAAATTTTTTTTAATCAATTGATATTCCACTATGACAGAGTGGACTGTTAAGCTTGACAACATCCAACTACATATCATGTACTGAAAATTACGAAACACAAGTGTAATTATTTATTCTGCAACTCTCCACTATTTCTGCCTCCATGAAAGAAAGACAAAATGCTGGTCGTAATTTGACTGGAAATATTTTAGGATTTCTTAAAGGGGCAGTTACCCCACAAAGACAGGGTGGACAGCAATTTCAGGGACACATGCAAAATGTTTTATCAAGTAACTTGTTGTTGAGAATAAAACCTATCATTGGACGGGTATGTGTGCAAATGTGTGGGCACTTATAATAAGACCTCGGAGTTTCATTTTTGTGCTTCATTTAAATGATGACTGAATGATTCTGACGACACCAAAGGCACTCGAGTTATTCTGACATTAATCCATGAAGACAAATGTGTTTGTCAAGTGATCTACCATAGTATTTCACGCCGCACATGGCAACCTCGTCGCAGCCATGCAGCCCTCTTACACGGTCAGTCAGCAAACATTAACGTGATAGATAGTTAAAGTTAACGTTTAGCATTTATGGAACCTGATGAGCTCATTGAAATTTGAAGTAAATCACCCAGGAAATGCCTGCTACTGTATATATTGCACATTGTAGATGTAATTTCTTGAAATGACACAAACATCCCTTTATCTTTTCCCATCACGTTAAAAAATGCTTCACTGTAAATTTTTTGAGTATTGAAAATTACCAATATATATGGCATTAAATCATACGTAACTGTCTGATGTGATCATTTTTGTGAGGCAGCTGCCTTCTTAGATGAGCAACAGATAGTACGCAACCTGAAGCTGCTCATCGACAACTGATGGGAAATGTCTCAGTGAGGGTGTATCTTTTTTTTCTTTTTTTTTTTACATCAGAACAACAACAGCAGATACACCATCAGGTCTTTTTTATTTCTTTATAATCGCTTTAGATGATGACAAAACAAAGCCATCGGTTGTCCTTGATAGATTATTAACAAAGTGAAAAAATCTTTATGGTCTTCAGGAGGCTCTTGCAGATTGCCAGGCAGAGGAGTGTCAGTTTAAATCAGTGCTGGTCGCTACACCCTACGTGTGTTTATGTTTTCATTGAGCTTGGATAGGATTTTTTTCTCTTATTACTACTTTTTGTGATCTCATTGTATGCACAAGTGGAATATTTTGAGGTATTCCACGCTAAAGAGCCAAGCACAAGGCATCTTCTGCAGCTGAACTCACCATGGTTGGCACGGGTGGTCCTGTGGCCACGTTCTCCGTGTGGGACTATGTTGTGTTTGCGGGTACGATTGTGGGCGCCGCTGGCATTGGCCTCTTTCAGGCCTTCCGTGGACGCAAGGAAGCCAGCAGCGCCGAGTTCTTTCTGGGCGGGCGGCAGATGACAGCGGTACCCGTGGCCATGTCGCTCACGGCCAGCTTCATGTCCGGCGTCACCGTCATTGGCACGCCGGTCGAGGCGTACTTGTACGGAACGTCCTTCTGGCTCTTTGGCATCAGCTACGTCATCATGTCAACCATCACTGCTGAGATCTTTGTGCCTCTCTTCTACCGGCTGGGGATCACCAGCGCCTATGAAGTAAGAGGAGTAGAATTCTAATGTTGTATCAAAGGAACAAAAAAAATAATTTTACTGGTCGGTCACAAAATACAACAAAGCGGTTGGCAATCATTTAATTTCCATATTTAACCCAAAGGCCTTGTTTGAGTTTACTATACCTTTTAGCTTGTTTGTAATTTTTAAGCTTTTTAAAAGAATTTACCCTGAACTGGTCACCAGCCAATTGCAGGGCATATAAACAAACAACCATTTTCACTCACATTCACACCTACGGGCAATTTAGAGTTTTCAATTAGCCCACAATGCATGTTTTTGGGATGTGGGAGGAAACCAGAGTACCCGGGGAAAACCCACGGAGGCACAGGGAGAACATGCAAAGTGCACACACCGATTTGAACCCGGGTCCTCGGAACAGTGAGGCAGATGTACTAACCAGTCGTACACCGTGCCGCCTGTAACGAAGACCATCTGTGATTTTAACTTGCATGATTCCTTTTCAATTGTAGTACCTGGAGATGCGCTTCAACTGGTACATTCGCATATTTGGGACTTTGATGTACACCATTCAGACGGTCGGTAACTCAACACAACTGAGCAAGCACACATCTTTGTGCTCTTCATCATGACAAACAACACCTGTCTTTGTTTTCCCTGCTGGTTTTATGGAACATGAAACCTCTTTCCATCCTCCATGAATATGAATGGAAAGCTTGCGTTGTTTCCAATCCAATCAACTAATGGCAGCCTCTCATAACAGATCCTTTACACCGCTTTGGTCATCTATGCTCCGGCTCTCGCTCTGAATCAAAGTAAGTATCCAAATAATACTTTTGAAGCTTTAAAACTTCAATCTCTAATGAGAGACATTCAATTTGAGTTTATGTTGGTAGCTAATAAGCTCATACTTAGGTGTCAAGTTGAACAACTGGAATTGACTGAGACCATGACAAAACAAACAAACGCATTGTGACTAAATATTGTCTAAGTGAGTGTCAACAACTGTACTGTGTTTCTGCAAATAGTGGCTGGGAGAATGTATTTACTTAACTCAACAAGCTGATGTTTTGGTTCACGTAAGGTAAACGCCGATTTTTAAAAGGTTTGAGACCCCACACATGGCGAGGGAAAAAAATTGTGTGTGCTTACTGTTCTTTTGGTGTATGATGTACTCTCGATGACCAAAAGAGTACATCATACACAATAATATAATCTGAGTCCCTTCTCCCATCCAAGATTTCAGTTATAGTACCAAGTCTGACCTGTGAGAGGCGGCATGGTGCCACAGGGCATCCAGACTGCCGTAAAATACAAGGAGGAAGAAAGAGTAGTCGTAGAAACAGAAATAGAAAAAGCTAGGCTAAATGTTAGCTTATCTGGTAACCACATTGCAGTAGAAAACTCTTTTATTGGACATTTCAATTGTGGTGAATGACTCGCGAGACACGTTATACAACCACTCAACAGTTGCTCCTCTAATAATCACACACAGGATAATCGGTCAGGATAGTCTTTTAGAGGCATTCGATAGTCGGGCCTTTGCTGACTTTGATCAGAGGGTTGGGGGGAGGGAAGCTCAAATATGGCCTGGTTATTGGTATGGGTGTATCCCGCTGAACAAACCTTTGTTAAAGTAACTGTAAAGTAAAATAAATGCCTTGTTAATTTGACAGACCACAGAGAAGAGTGTTGTTAACAACCCTGCCATATGTGAATGATTAAGAAAATCCTCAAGTTTTTAAAACGAGGCTTCAAAATCTGGAATATAGCTATATATCCCACCGGGTCGGCGCAAAGCTCGTCTGCGGCGTCACCTCCTTGCTTGGGAATTTAAACAGTTTAATGCTTAATCGCCACCATTCATTACTAAATAGTTCTCAGTCTATGCACGTTTTCACCAACTATCGTCAAACATGTATAATGTATTTTGAAACAAAATTCTGAATTCACTTTAAAGGGCCTTTAACAACAAGATTGAAATGCACTTAGCGGTTAACTCATGGACTGAACTGAGATAATTGGGAAAAAGGTGACATCCTTCCACTTAACAACAGTCATATGCCCTTCTGATTATTTAGTCACCGGAATGGATCTGTGGGGAGTGCTGGTGGCTACAGGGGCAGTGTGCATCTTCTACTGCACTTTGGTTGGTAATGCACACTCACGTGTTTCTGTGTTTACTGTGACATGTTTTTACTGGCACCCTAAATATTTCTGAGCCTCATTTTGGTTGAAGTCTGTCATCTGTGCTGGTGTCGTCTTCAGGGCGGTTTGAAAGCGGTCATTTGGACTGACGTGCTGCAGATGGTGATCATGCTTGCGGGTTTTGTGGCCGTCATAGCGAGAGGGGCCGTGCTTCAAGGAGGTCTGGACAAGATTTGGGAAGATGCCAGTCAAGGGGGCAGACTTAAGGCATTTGAGTAAGGAGGAGTGGGTAGTGTATCATTATTGGAAAGATATGTTTGTCTATTTAAGAACATAAGTATATAGGAGATGCGGTTTACTCAGTCTCATGATAGGACATTACGAGGCTACGAATACATTGTCACAGGAAGGCACGCTCAGTGACTACCATACTTGCTGCTTTTCATCTCATTGTCTTATATTCGGTAGATATAAAAAGTCAACACACCCCTGTTCAAGGTTTTTGTGATATAAGAAAATTAGACCAGTACAAATAAGTAAAAAAAATAAAATAATTATCCACCAATAATGTGGCCTTTAACCACATTACTGTACAATTCAATTACATTAAAAAAAAAAAAAAAAAAAAACTAAATAAAAAAACTTTTTGAGGGGGTTAGTAAGGATAAATGACTGAAATAATGTGGTTGCATAAGTGTGCACACCGTCTAACAATTGGGATGTGGCTGTGTTCAAAATTAAACAGTCACATTCAACTCATGTTAAATGGGAGTTAGCGCACACCTGCCACCATTTAAAGTGCCTCCAATTAACCCCAAATCAGGTTTTGAAATGATTTATCTTGGTCTCATTCATTCTTCTTACAAAAACCTGGCATTTGAACAGGGGTGTGAAAATTTTGCTGACAAGTGTTTTTCAGGCAAATCGTGTATTTACTGTAATTATTAGTTTTCGAGGTTTAAGAATGGCACGCAATGAACTAGTTTGTGCAGCAGCGTAAGGATATGCAGACGGGACAAGAAGGCATGCTCAGTTATTGCCGTACCCACTGTTTTTCATTTGATTTTTTCATATTTACGGCCTACAAATTCTTCGGAATGGAACTCGCAAAGCGAAAACTCCCTGTAGGCTAAATAAAAAATAGTTTTCACGTCTAAGCTGTCTTTTAATTTGGATCTTCCTCAGCTTTGACCCCGATCCCCTGAAACGACATACTTTCTGGAGCATCCTTATTGGTGGTAGTGTGACATGGATGTCAGTCTACTCTATCAACCAGTCCCAGGTGCAGCGTTACATTTCCTGCAAAACACTGCGCCATGCCAAGATGTGAGCATTCTTGCACCTTACTTTAAATTTTTTTTTTACATCATTATTATTATTGAAGCAGGCTACATGCCCTGAGAGCTCCTCTTTTTCGCCACTTCCAGGTCTCTGTATGTGAACATGGCGGGCTTGTGTGTGACTCTGAGTCTGGCCATGTTGTCTGGCCTCACCATGTTCTCCATTTACAAGAACTGCGACCCGTTCACCAACGGTGATGTCGGTTCCACCGACCAGGTAGCCACGACTTCACAACCACATCGCACAGCCGCCTGTGCATTGAATAATATTGTCTTTGCAAAATTAGTTGCTCCCTTACCTCGTCATGGACATCTTGGCCGTCTACCCTGGAATCCCTGGTTTGTTTGTGGCTGCTGCATACAGCGGGACCCTGAGGTGAGGCTAAGAGGAGAGAAATGCATTGAAAGGGCCACCTTGAAATTCTTCAACTTTAATTTATTTACAGTAACACGCTAAAACCAATCCATCAATGTAGGAAAATGTATGCTCAGGAATTATATATTGTCTTCACATGGTACTACTGTGCACAAATCTTAGTCCACCATTACATTTGTTGTTTGATAAAAATCTGAATGCACCTAAGCAGAGCTCAGATCTCCACCAAGAAATAACAAATAACAAATGACGAAACAGTGCTTTTTTAGTTTGGCCATCTGCTTGTTAGTTAGCGGGCTATTTTCTGGTTAAGGGCGGATGAGGAACAGACAGGTGGTGCCAGTATGATTCTGGGGGTTGGACAGTTCCAATGGTATCATACTGACTCACATGCTTAAAAAAAAAAGCACCCTTTTCCATATTATTATCAAATAATGACCCATCATGACACAAGAATTCCTCCTTTACTAAGAAAGAATGCTCCATTTTGAATGTCACTGTCAGAGAGGTATGGATTTGAACATGCACTTGCTAAACCACTCTCTGGATGATACACATTTCTGACAACTGAGCATTATTACTGCATCTTATGTAGTAAAGGCACATTATTGTGTAGGTGTGTCTAAATCGGAAAGGAACAATAAACTATGTATTGAACTGCTCAACAAATAAGTAGCGTGAAATATTCAAACTATCATTAATATGCTCGATGATGTGTGTGTATGTTTTTCAGCACAGTGTCTTCCAGCATCAATGGTCTCGTTGCCGTCACCATGGAAGACTTCATTCGTTTCATGTTCAAAAACCTCACAGTGAAGCAGACGTCCTGGATGAACATGGGGCTCAGTAAGTATCAATAAAAAGGTGCAATGGTTAATTGTATTATAATAATTACATTTTAAAAAAAAATGTTAACCTAGTTGTTTTCTGTATAAATATGTCCCGATTCTAATGAGAACAGCCTTGCTGACTGATTTAAAAATATAAGAATATGAGTTCATGAACTGCACAGTTATGTTTACATGATAGCAATTATATTAAAAATAATAATAATTTACTCACCGAGCAACGATAATATCAGAAGATTACATACTGATTGATGCCAGTAACCTAAAAACAAACAAACAAAGGATGTTGCATTGACAACATTCTAATCTTCCAGTTCTTTGGAAGGGTGGCAAGAAAGATGCGGCTTCATATACAGTACTTGTACTGTGTACAGTATCTATAAATGAAGTATGTGAGCTGCAGGGGTAGATAAGTCACATCTGTCTTCATGTCTGACATATCTACAGTATGTGGTTAAGGCGTTTTAACCGTTTACTGTATAATTGCAGGCCTGACACTTCCTGGATCATACCGTTCACATGTACCCATTTTTAACATCTGAAACGACTTTTAAAATGTGAAAGACCAAAGTAGATTTGTTGGGGAAAAGTCGCTAAAAGTTGCTAATTGTAACAAGTTGGAAACACTGAGAAGGCTCTCTTCTTAACTTGCTCAGTGACTAGTTGTCATGGTAACAAAAAAGCATCCTGGACATTTATGAGACAACCACCCACTGAAATCTCTTGATTTGAACCAGAGTGTGACAAATGGATGGTAAGTGTGATGTAATTCTTTATCCTGTGTGAATTTTGACAAAATAATGTCAGAGACCTCTTTTAAATTATGGGGATTATGGGGAGGCATATTATGCCTCCTTTAACTTAAATCCATTATTTTCTCAATGAGGTGTGTTCTTTGGCGCTGTGTGCATTGGGATGGCTGGAGTCGCTTCACAGTTGGGAAGCATTCTGCAGGTAAACCTGATGGGCACTCACTCACTTATTACATTTGTGCTCTACAGTGAGTTGAGAAGTGTCCTGACAGTGATCTGTCCACAGGCAGCTCTCTCCATATTTGGCATGCTGAGCGCCCCACTTTTGGGGCTTTACCTATTAGGCATGCTTTTCCCCGCAGCCAACTCAATTGTGAGTAGTGCCAAAAACAAGCATTGACACGCACCTGCTACCGCAACTAGTCTGACGCAAGCGAAGACCATTTCACCGCCCGTTTGTTGACTTTGCAGGGAGGCTTTTCAGGAATGGTTCTGAGCCTGGCGTTGACACTGTGGGTGTGGATCGGAGGACAGATCTACCCGCCGACGACAGCAAAGACAAACCCTCTGCCGGTCAGCACCGCGGGTTGCAACAGCACACTCCAGTACAACACGACCACAGCAGCGTCCTGGACCACTCCAGTCACACACACGCCGCAACCCGAGTGAGTCATTTGAGACAAGTAGCATTCCTGTCATACAAGTACAAAGAGAAGTTAACTAATGGAGAGTAAAACTGATAATGTTCCAGCCTCCCCCCAAAAAAACAACAAAATATTTTGTAATGTGTTTTTTAATAAGAGAAACAGTGCTCTATAATACAGTAATCCCTCATTTATCACGGGGGTTAGGTTCTGGACTCTGTGAAGTAGCGAACACATATTTTTTTGATTATTTATACATATTTTAAAGCAGTATGAACCTCGCGAGACTCTTATTAATCTTCCCCACACTCCTGTTTTAATGAATTGTTCTTTTTCTTTTTTTTAGCTTTAATGTTTGAGGCTAGGACGGGTTTATTTTACCTAAAGAAATTACAGCATACACTTAAAATCACATGATATGGCGAATTATGTGTTATATGACTGTGAAAAAAATCTGCAATACACTGAATATGCAAGAGGTGTACCGCAATCTCGCAAGGGAACACTAGCTGTATTGTAGTCTATGAAAACATACATGAATGATAATTTATTCATTTGTAGAATGCAAAGAATTAAACAGCTAATGCCACATTTTCTAGCTTCAAATCAATGGACATTGTGCTGCTCCTTCTGGTGTGTGCGCATTGACCACATGGGGGCAGTATAATACATACATACATACATAAATACAGACGTACAAGGAGATGGTCACGCCTATTTAGTAAGACAGTAATATAGTAGTATTTTGCAGAAAAAAAGAATATATGCCTGGGAATATTGTTATATTATCCGCTATCATCTATCCATTGCTTGAAGGGCTATAAAACCATTGTTTGTTAGCATTAAGCTAAACATACTGCAAAGCTGTCATTGTTTGGAATTAAAAAAAATAGTTGTAATTGTCTTTGTTTCATCTTTAGTTTGACAGCAAACTTCAATTGGAAGTGGCAATAAAAAAAAAAGAGAAAAAGATTCAGCCGAACAAGGCCTCGTGTCTTAGTGGAATAGGCTACAGTACAATTTTTAAGACAACACACTTTTGTGTCCGAGGCTGTCATCAGAAGGTGGCAGGGGTGGGATGTTTTTCTAAATAAATAAATACATAAATAAATTCATTCATGTGTTTTAAGTGATGATGATGGATTTTGTTAAATTAATGCGATTAATAAAGGGTTTTTACCTCCACTGGCATCGTCTTTCTGGGGTTTTCAGGTTTGTCCGGGACGAGTGGAATGGCCCAAACTCGCATAACAAATAATTTTCCCCAAAAATCCACTTACAAAAGGCCAAAAACCGACCAAAATAGGTTCCGTAAATCATGTGACGTGGATTTAACCAATGACAGCGCATGCAGTCAGTTCAAAGCATGTCGAGGCTTTCTTTGAATATTACACTTCAGGGGGAACAAATATGTATTTATACTCTCATATGGTTTTCAACAGAGGTTCATTTTTTCTCCTAAAAACATATAACAAAATTTTTTTGAGTTTTTGGGGGACAAGAAGCATTAATAGTATTGCCATTCATTCCAATGGGGAAAGTTGAGCTAGAGTGGTTTGAGTTACAAGCATGGTCACGCAAAGAATCAAACTCTTGAGTTCAAGGCACCACTGTATTTTCAGCGCAGTTAATTGATAACCAGTAAAACAGATTAACTCTGACAGTTGGCGACAATAAAAATTCACCTAGAACCCAACCCAGGTTTATTAGAGGCTGCTTTATAATTATACGATGCGCACAATACTGTCTATGATCATCGGTATATGACAATCGATAAAATTTCCTGTGTGTGTGTATCAGTGTGAGGCCTCCTTTGGCAGACTTGTGGTACTCTCTGTCCTACCTCTACATCGCCTTCCTGGGTACACTGACCACCATCGTGATGGGCCTCTTGGTGAGCGTGATGACAGGTGAGGACCACCACCTCCACTGTGGCATAAAAGCAACGCATAAAACACTGCAGTAATTTCCCTCTTGTCGTTTATAGGTGGCTGCAAGCAAGGCAAGCTAAACTCCCAACTATTTGTGCGGAAAAGCAACTTGGTGTGTTTCAGATGCAGCAGTAAATCACAGGTAGAGCTTCCTTCTTTTTTCAATATATTTTTTTTAAAATATGAGTATTATTGAAAAGAAAGATTCATGTCAACGTGTACCTCTCCATTACCCAGGCTTCAGAAAACGGTGTATCAGATTTCTACGCGGGAGCCGACAAGTCTGGATTTGTACACTGTGACCCGACATGTGGTGATTTTGTTGAAGCGACCAAACTTTAAGAAGAATACAGTTGCATATCTCCAACATGTATTTTAAATACATACTGTCGCTTAGTTTTGCATACATTTATTAAGTTACTTGCAATATACTAATCCACCGCGTTATCTCACTAAATCTTACCAAGTGGTGGTATGAAAACAAACGCACAATACTGCATTGATGACAGAACCATGTTTCATTTATTTGATTACAACTGCTGATGATGATCATCTAAATTTCAAATTCATTAGTATTATGTTAAGTGCACTTTTGTCAGTACAATTTTTTAAGAAATATTTTATTCAGTTTCATCACCTACTTTTTATTTTAAAGGAAAGTGTGCATTGTTTAACAAGTTGTTTAAATTGAAATGCTTGTCAAATAAATATTTTATTTATATACATAAGCTCACTTGCACTGTAAACCTCATCCATTTACAGGATTGATATGACCTCAGTTTTTCATTCCAAGTACCAAACTCCATATTTTAAAGTTGCAGACTTCAATTTAGCATTTATCTTTATTTGATTTCTGTCAGTGAACTTATGAAGAATAGTGTACAGTTAACATTTGAAAACTCAAATAAGCATTTCCTTCACATATCACATTTATACTGTGAAAACACATGCAAATATTAAATCATAGCCTACTAATGCATTACTATGACTATTGCAATAACAACTAGTAGTACTTAGTCATGTGACTACTACTACAGCATAAATCACTGAATAACTTCAATTATTACTACACTAGCAAACTATGACTACTACTACTACAATACCACTGCTATGCTTATAACAATGTTACTAGAAAAACAACTACGAAACTATACCTCTTCCTACTATACTTCGTTTACCACAACACTAATATTTTTACTACATTACCACCACCAAAAGGTTGGATATCAAAGTTGGAATTGAAAACTTAACTGCGTCTAATGTCCCCCCGAAAAGGCACGACTTATGAAAATATCTTCCCCTGAGTCTTTTTCTTCTTTTTCTCACTGTCAATGACAGCGGTCCAGCCAGCGTCACGCATTCTCTTGATGGCCGCTAACTTTAGGGAGGTTCCTGGTGACTTTCCAGAAGCGGGGCTCTGGAGGTGGTTAAAAAATAAAAAAATAAAAATTCAGCGACATGGTTTTTCAAATATTAATTCATTCTTAAACACGTAGATTATTCACGTTACCTTTTTGAACCGGTTGCATTTTGAGGGGGGAATGGAGACGTGGGATGCTGGTGCATTTTTAACAGTCTGTCAAGACCAGAAAGACAAATTAATACTTCTAATGAGCTACCACTGTTATTGGATAACAAATAAAATATTCTCACCAAAATATTGTTTGGATCAGAGCTGTCAGACTTAGGCTCTAGCTCCATGGCTCTCCTCGCCCAGCTCCCTGACTTTTCAGCACTAGGGGGCGTCCTTATTCTGTAGGTCTGTCAAACAGTCACAATACATAAGCATGCCGACAAGTCAAACGTTCATACTGTCCAAATGCTAAATCAATTACTTTAATTTTTTCTGCTCTGCCAGCCCACTTTGTCCCACTTCCCGGAGAAGCAAAGTCTTCATGGTGGAGTTCCTTGAGCATAAATTGAAAATTGATGAGGTCGGTCTTGACTATGGCTACCTTGCTTTTTGGTGGTCTTTCACTTGACATTCTGATGGATCCAAAGTCACATTCCTAACACGCATAATGTACCAAATGCTGCATGTTATGTTACATTTTCCTCAACAAAGTAAATTTAAATCACTGTCATGTGAAAATGCTGACCTGTACATATTAGTGCAGAGGTTAACTGAGTAGTTTTGGCTTCTTTATTATTGCAAAGTATACAGTGGTCTTCTACTAACCTTGGCGAAGTCAAACACATTCATCTTTGAAGACCCACTTCTTGGTGTATCTGCACATCTCCCTTTATCTTTTGTGTTGAAGGCACTTGCCTAGAAGGTACACACTCAAGTACTGTATATTGTACGCAAACGGATGAGGTGATGGGTGTTCCTATAGTTGCACCATGCATTTATACCTTGTTGTTCTTTTTTTGGGACAGCCGGGATAATTTAAGTGATGACAATTCTTTCTTCAGATCACTTAACTCCTTCTGAAAGTTGTCCTGACAGCAAAGAACAGTTTATAATAGTTTATCAATTGGATATTCAAATAAAAACAAAAATATATTAATAATACAACACCTTCTCAGTCATCAGCTGCTTCGTCAATTGACGGTTTTCTGTCTTCAGCTTGGAGACATCAAGCGCCTAGTTAAGACAATTTAACAAATACGTCTTAAAATGAAACAAAATATTTAAGGTTTTTATTGTGACTGAACTAGTTTCGGACTTGAGTACCAGCGACTTCCTCGAGCCAACTGCCTCTGTCTCACTCTTCTTCCTTTCTTCCAGCTCTGCATCCTTTTCTTTGACCACATGGTCATATTGGCTCTAGGAAGGACAAATGTGTTTGAACGAGCAGTCGTCGTGTGCAGCGGTCACCTCTGGAAGGCAAAGTGTACTTTGTGTTTTTCCATCAGTGCGACCATATCTGCCGTCTTGTTTTGACACTTGAGTTCTGCATCTTCTCTGCTTTTGACGGCTTCAGCTGCTGTTATTCGCAGCACTTGCATCTATCGGAAAAAAACTGTCATTTTATTACGTTCACACTCTAAAGAGCCCAACATTTAGCTAATTATAGAAGTAACCTCATTGTCAAGTTCTGCTGCAAATGAGGATGTAACTCGAAGTTCTTCGAGCAGCTTCTGATGCTTTTCCTCAAGTTGCCTTTTCTGGTTCTGGGACTCCTCATTCAGACTGCTCATCTAAAGACAAAATAGGACTTGGATTAAACATGTTTACCGTGACTAAATGAGAAGACCATAACCAACCTTATTTTCAAGCTGACTGTATTTCACAAGCTGTTTTGCCATTTCTGTCTTATGCTTTTTAATCTGAAATACATGAGTGAAGATTTTAAGATTTGCCTAAAGACATTATAGAATACAGAATAATCTTGCTAGAACATCTTACAAACCTCTTTCTCGCATTGCCTTGCTTTACGGTGAGATCCAATTTTCTTCATGAGGTAAGAGCACTAAAAAACAAACAATAACATATAAGTTTCATAAAGTGAGAAAACTAATATCAGCACACGTTTATTTCTCATCACCTTTGCTTCCGCGGCTTTGAGCTGTCCTTCTGTTTGTATAACCTTCTCCTGCAAAAGCTCAAACTGCAGAAAGCCATGATAATGAGAGATAAGATCAGTCAAGAAAATGGCCGCTGAACTTTAGTTATGTGCTTACGTTATCTTCCATTTTCTTTTGCAACATCTCAATTTCGTCACACTGTCCTTTGGTTAGACTTTGAATGGTGTGTACTTCCGCCCTATAAAATAAAAATAAAAAAAACATGTAGAATCTCTAAATTGAAACACTAAATTCAGAATTTGATGACAATTTTTTGGGGAAACTGCCTTTAAAGTTGCACCACATGATTGATGTAACATGAGACCTTAGCTTGCTTTAAAAAGATAAAAAATAAGGAGTACGTGTAAGTACGGACATAAAGTTGAAACCTGATGTTTACAGTACATACACTATAGAAAATTCTCTTCCTGATATCTTGGCTGATTTCTTTTGACTTTCCCATGATGTTACAAAAAGAAGCAGGTGTGCCTTGTTCAAATACATCCACAGGTATGTCTCTACAGTAATTAACTAAAATGCTGTCAATAAACTAATCAGAAGCTTCCAAATAAATGATGACATCATCATCATCTGGGTTTTCCCAAAATATTTAAAGGCAGAGTACTCTACGTACGCATCAATCTAGGTAAACTTTTGACTTTGAAGAAATTAATGAAGACTTTTATTTCTTCTCATTATTCTGGCAAATATAAATACTTTTGGAAATCCTAATTGACCTAAATCAGGAAAGGTTTAGTCTGATTACATGTCAGAGAGTATTTGGAGAAAAAGCGTACGAGTCATTTTATATATTGTAGGTGTAAACATCTGGTTTCAACTGTACACTATGACTAATCGACTTGGTGGACAATGTATGATTTGTCACTTGCTATCAACGTTAGGAAATGTTTATTGTTTCAAAATTTGACAGTGCTTCACTTGGTTTTACATAAAGTTAAGGAATCTAAGCATGTTATATTGAGACACATGAAGTACATCTGCAACATCTTTGTTATTCATTTTATATATATATATATATATATATATATATATATATACACATTTTATTATTATTATTTTTTTGGTTTTTGTTTTCAATTAAAAACAATTTCCAGGTGTATTAACATGTCTGTGAGATGATTTTGTCTAAATACCTCAAAATTCAACAATTATAGCACACTTTTCATCCTCTCCCACCCAGTCATTGAAATTAGCTTGTTTTGATGGAGCGGTTGTGTCTCATACAATTGAGCTACTGCGTCCCCCGCCCTCCTCTACTGAGGGGTGTTCTACTGAGGAATCGCTTTTGTTCCCATGATGACTAGGGGCAGACGTATGGGGTGTTACTTGTTAAAAAAAAGTGAGTGCAAACTGCACAGCTCATGCAGCCCCCATGAAAATGGCACAATCCGGTAAAATCCATAATGGCTCGCTCACAGACACATTTTCAAAAATAAACTTACATGGGTGTTTGATTTCACACTCCAGTGACCCAACTAAAACCAATATAACTAATCTTGAAAATACAAACTGACCTTAACCGTTGGTTTTCTTCTTCCAGCTTCTGCATTTGCTTTGTGAGCGTCACCGCCTCCTCCTCACTCACCTGCCAGTCAAATCACTTACTTTTTTACTAATCGATGGACACAATTTGTCAACGACCGAAATGTGACGCAATGCTCAGACCTTCATGTTTGCCTCGACGGCCTCCATATTAGAGGACATCCTCTCCAACTGCTGCTCAACAGCGTTCTTCTCACGATGAACCTCATTAAAGTTAGACAGCAGCTCTTCGTACTTTTCTCTGGAAAGCGCCACAGCACTTGCCAAACCCAATACAGTAGTTCGATATAACATAGGAAGCTGTATATATTGCAGTGACTCACTCATGCTGTGCAAGTTCTGTCTTGAGTTGCACTATCTCAAAGCTGTAGTCTTCGCTTTTCTTCATTGCATTGAACAACTTGTCTTCCAGCTCGTATGCTTTGCTCTGTGGAACAACACAAAAATGCACGTAGCTGAGTAGTGCAATCAATACAACGCGTCTGCTTCCTTACGATTTCCACAGGTGATGTAAAAACCTCAGTGATGCTGTGCTTCTCCATGAAAACCTCTTTCGCCTTTTCACCAGCTTTCTTGAGCTTTTCGTTGTCTGCACGTATAGTCTCTGCTTCACCCTGGTTCATGGAAAAAAAAAGAGTTGGCTGGTCTTTGTAATGTTTTCAAATACATACATAAAATACATATACATTCTGAGATGACTGATGTGCATTACCATGACTAGCTGCGCTTGTATAGTTTTTGCCGAAAGCTCAGCTTGGAGATCCTTTACTCTGACTTGAAGGACTTCAGCTTTTCCCTTCACGAGCTCCATTGAGTTCAAGCTTTTTTCCTGACAGCACAAATAACACAGAGCCAGTGTTTTCAATTGATGTAACAACTGAAATATAGTAAGGTACAGTAAAATAAGTAAAACTCACCAATTCAGTCTGAAGGATTGTGATTTGCTCATCTTTTTTGGCACTTTGGTCTTCAATTTCTCCTGTCAGAGTTAAAAAAAAAAGTTACTTTGACCCTTCTTTTCTAAATCAAGCACTGAATTCATAAGATTCCTTTCATTAAGACTCACCTAAATCTTTGTTACTCCTTTCAAGTTCTTGTTTTGTCTCCATTAGTTTTTCCTTGCAGTCCTTAGACCTTAAACATTAATACCAGGACCAAAATGACCAGAGGAATCACGATGCAGGCTTCTGAGAACACTGTGAATTCTAAAGAATCTGTACCTTCGCTCCTCAAAGGCTAATGAATTCTGCAGCTCCACAAGGGTTGTCTGAACTTGCTTGAGCTTCTCGGCTTTTTCATTTTTAACACGGCGAACCTCTTGTAAGCTTAAATCTTTGCTGCTGAGGATCTGTGCGTGTTCTTCTTTGTTCTGTCTCAGCACGTCACCCATGACTTCCCGACTGGTCTTTGAGGGACGAAACATGTTTCAGCCAAAGCAGGCAACCCACAGTTGAGCCCCGTTTGAAGGGCGCTTGGAGAGTTTTATGATGTTGAGCAGATATGCAGATCAAGCAGACACGGCCAGTACTAGAACTCACCTCGCTTTCTTTACATCGCTGCTCTGCTGAGTGCAGTTTTTCAAGAAGGGACTCTTGCTCCAGTTTTGAGCTTTTCAGGTCCTCACTTTGTTGAGCTCCAAAAGTAAGAAATATTTTGTGGATTACAAAATGAATTGAACATTTTCAAGGAGACATTTTTTACAATTTGAAATACATCCCATGGGTCTTAAATAACATGTTTTGATCAAAATACCACTAGGAGCTAGAATTACCGCACACTCTTCACCCTCTTTTCAGGGGAGCGTCCTGTCTCATGCAATTGAGTCAGAAAAATGAGACCAAAATAAATAATTTCTTAACTTCTTCCATCATTAATGTGAAATATAACCCATATGACTCAACTGAATTTAAACAAACTTTGAGAAGGGAAGTAAAAATATATAACTGAGATAATGTGGTTGCGCATCCTTTTATAAGCGAGCTGTGGCTGTGTTCAGTTAACCAAATCACCTTCATACTCATGTGCTGCCATCATTTCAAGTGCCACTCCAAATTCATTTCAGATGCATTTTTTTCTTTTTGCTTTTTAGCAAAAGCCTCAAGGTTTTGTGCGAACACTGCTCATAACTCCCTCCAACTTGACTGAGGTGCCAGTTCCAACTGAAGAAAAACAGCCACCACCATGCTTCACTGTAGGTATTTTCTTCATGTTCCTTTGGTGATGAGCAGTGATTTGTTTGTACCAAACATTTCTTTTGGAATGATGACCAAAAAGTCCAACTTTGGTTTCATTGGACCATAACCAAATCTCCAGAACACATGTGGGATCACCATACCAACAGTAACGCAGGGCAGCATCATGCTTTTTTTTTTTTCTCATGAGCTGGAACTGCGGCCTTAGACAAGGTGGAAGGAATGATGAACAGTTACAAATCACAGTCAGTGTGTCTAATTTTGTCACATCACAAAAACTTGACATTTGAAGAGGGGTGTAGACTATTTATATCCACTGTAAATCACATTGCACATGCTAAATTAACCTAATTACATATACAGTACTCCTCCCAGAAGACATTAAATCAGGCCCTAATTGTTTAATTTCACACTTGACGGGTGGGCAGGCACCCTCAACTATTTGAAACAAGCCATTAAAGCCAATTTTACATTCAGTAATAAGTCCCCTTTAAGAACAGAATTAATTGGATGACGATAAATGTCAGGTGTTGAGTTATGTGGCATCGTTCTTACTTGTGGCCTCTTGAAGCAGTCTACATTGATTTTGAGTATCATGGAGGTCATCTTGGACTTTCTCTAGTTCACCTTCTTTATCCTGAAGTCTAGCTTTAAGTGTCACCACCTGTGGAACCATCAAGTCTTTCAGCAGTTTTTCTTACGAAGGCAGATACTGTGAAATAATCTTCTACTTACAGACCTCTTTCTCTTTCAGGGTGTATTTTTGTTCAGACTTTTCTTTGAGCTCTTCACATTCCTGTAAACCCTCTTTGACTGTGAATAAAAAGAGTTGAGCGGACATTTTTTGTATCAAGTCAAAATGCACAAAAACAAAAAATGTTAAGGAGCAAACCAGTCTGCATATCTTTCTGATGGGCTTCAGCTTGACCACGAAGATGATCGAATGCTGCAATCAGTGTCTGGAAACATGAATAATTGCTTAAGTAACTGTTTATTACTCACCTTTGGTCTGTCTGATATAGATATTGTACCTGAACACTGTCACTGTTTTCCATTAGAAGGTGATGTGTCTCCTCTCGCTCGGATTCAACTATAAAACATAGAATGTTGCGTCAGTTTTCGTCACATCGTTGAGGCTGTGAGACGTGTGACGAAGGCACACTCACACATTTGCATTTTGTCTGCCGACCGCTCAAAGGTTTCTTTCAGCAAATTACACAAGTTGCGGGTTGCATTGTGTCTGAATCAAAACATTGATTTTTCATGAGCAAAGCTTTACATGGAAACTGCTGTGTGCAAACAAAAGATAAATAAAATAAACATACTTGTTCCGCAAATCCTCGTTTTCACTCATCTGCTCCTCAAACTTGATGCTGAGACTTTCATTTTGAAACTGTAAAGAACGCGCACACGCAAGCACAGTATGAAATCACAGTCACACATGGAAAACATTTTCCTCAAAAGGCACGTGCCTGCAACTCCTGAATGGCCTTGCGCTGAGTTTCAATTGTTCTTTTGTTCTCCTGAAGTTTCCTCTCGCTTTGTGCGGCATCACAGACCACTTTGACTTTCCAGCATTTGATTTTCTCCACCTCGTCAAACATTTTAGAACAAAGCTGTCCAGGAGTACAGTTGCTCTGTGGAACATTGACAATGGCAGGAAGCAATTTATATTATTCACCTTTGCATCAATGTAGATTCAGAGACTGTTGACTGTTTATTTATGTTACCTCCTCTTTCTCCGTTGGGGCCACTTTCATCTTGAGGCAATCTTTTAAGGACAGAAAATTACATATTCATACTTTTTAAGCTTGGTGCAGTGCGTCTTTATCTTTGAGATGTGCGTTTGGTAGACATTACCGTGTGTGGTTGGTTGAGTTGGGGTAACAACACTTTTGTTGAGTGGAAGCAGAGTCGTTTGGTCTTTCACAAAATATTTACTGGTACCCTAAAAGAAAGCAGTATTCAGGTTACAGTGGAAATACATGTACAGTGGGTATAAAAAGTCTAACCACCCCTGTTCATATACCAGGTGTTTGTGATATTTAAAAAAAAAATACACCAAGATAACTCATTTCAGTTTTTTTCAGTATTAATGTGACCCCTGCACACTTGTCCAACCACATTATCTCTATTTACTTCCCCCTTCGAAAAAAAGATACAAAAAAACAAAATGAATTTACTTGTAAAGATTATAGATCACATTAACAGTAGAAAAAAGGTTTTTAAATTATTTATCTTGGTTTCATTGTTTTCTATCACAAAAAGGTGGCATTCGAACAGGGGAGTGAAGACATTTTACCTATTGTACATGAATTCTTAACAGAAAAACAAGGAGAGATTGGTTAATTTCTCAATACTCCACAGGTATAAGAGTACTCAAACTCTGTACTTAAGTAGAAGTAGAGTTACATAAAAATAATGAAAAAAAGACTGCAAAAAGTAGATGTACTGATTCAATCCTTTACTTAAGTAAAAGTAAAAAAAGCACACATTCTGAAAGATATTTAATAACAAAATTCAAAATTAATTTTCACTGTCAATACATACAATTCCTATTTTGATAACTTCGTACAACAAGAAAAAAACAATTTGTTCTCATAGCTAACGTTGTGCAGAGTAACAAAAATGGCAAAATTGACTGAAAAAAACCCCTTACTTGTTTAGGTATGTGTTTTTCAGAACAGACGCCAGAAGCTGGTGGTTTGTAGGATTCAACAAGACAAAATGCATTCAACCACAAATCATTCTTGTACATGACCAAACCAAACAATTCTTTTTTAAAAGGCCATGGAATGCTTCTCCCATTCTTTTGCCATTGTCGTCAATGCTCCCTGGTTCACAATCGTCAGTATTGTTGCTATGTTAAATGTTTTTTTCCCCTGCCTCATTAGACCCCACGATCTCAATCATGGCTCAGATTTATCAATATCTTTTTTATTTTATTTTAATGTTTTGTCGTCGCGGCACGGTGGCCGACTGGTTAGAGCGTCAGCCTCACAGTTCTGAGGTGCGGGGTTCAATCCCCGTCCCCGCCTGTGTGGAGTTTGCATGTTCTCCCCGTGCCTGCGTGGGTTTTCTCCGGGCACTCCGGTTTCCTCCCACATCCCAAAAACATGCATTAATTGGAGACTCTAAATTGCCCGTAGGCATGACTGTGAGTGCGAATGGTTGTTTGTTTCGATGTGCCCTGCGATTGGCTGGCAACCAGTTCAGGGTGTACCCCGCCTCCTGCCCGATGACAGCTGGGATAGGCTCCAGCACGCCCGCGACCCTTGTGAGGAGAAGCGGCTCAGAAAATGGATGGATGGATGGATGTTTTGTCGTCATCCGCGGAGATTGAAAAATGTAACGTGCGTATTTTGACAAAGTAAGTTTTAGAAAGTACAAATATATAGGGAGTAAGAGTAAGTAAAACGTCGTCAGAACATTAAATACTCAAGTATAGTAGAGATACCTGAAAATCTACATAAGTTAGTAAAAATACTTAGTTACTTCCCACCACTGTTACTTACCAGCTCAGCTCCGTTCCCGACACTTTCTTGGGGTCTAACGGCAGACACCTGGCTGTTATTCATCAGCGGGGGCACCAAGAGTTTTAAGTTGAACCGTCGGTCTTTCTCCATCTTGGAATCAAGTGCAACACTTCGGCTGGACAACTGTCGTACTTAGCAGGTAAATATATTTAAAAACAATTAAAATACTGATTTTTCTTTTCTTTTTTTAAAGTGGCGTGAACGTCATGAGCACTCACCTTCGGATTTGACGGAAGCGTTGACAGTAATATTCGTCGTCCAAGACAACTTTACGGACGCTAATGGCGGCGACACATTTAGTAGTTGTTTAAAAAAGGAAAGAAAAGAAAAGAAAAAAGCGACAGCGAGAGTTAAAAGATTAGCTTGCAGCTAACGTTAACCGCTATCTGTTGGTTCCTGATAACTGTCAAAAAGCATCGAGCGAATGCCACTAAGGGTGTTTTTTTTTCAACTTGTTTCTTACCTACAATGTCAGAACGTTACCGCTGTTAAACGAAACCACCAGTGTATGGAGTCAATTTTACAAAACGTCGACGTTCCATTAACGTCTGATTAAGATGGCGCTCGCGATTACACCTGTTAGCGAAGCTATTTTTTTTAAACTAACACAAATAATTTATTCAAAATAGTACTCTCTATAATTATTTTAATTACAGTTAATTGACAATTATTTAATTTAAATTGTTAAATGTGTGTATGCCCAATCCCTTATTTAACTTATATAAATAAATCAATTATTCAATGTAATAAATGTATTTAAAAATGAGCAAATGCATTTTAGGATACGGTAGTCAATTTTAGGCTAAATGAATGCAACAAATATTGTAGGACTTATGATAATGTAAATGCCTGGTGGCCCATATTAAAGGATAGTCTTCTTTGCCCAACCCCTGGAAGATTTATTTTGTACTGTATATAAATCCACATGTCATCCATCCATCCTCACTCTGGTTGCGAATGAGCTGGAGTCTACCTGTCCTAGGTGACTTTTTGCAAGAGGTGGGGTACACCCTGGACTGGTTTCCAGCGAATCTTGTATCGGGCACATCTTGACAAACAACCATTCACATTCACACCTATGGACAATGTTGAGCCTTCAATTAACCTAACACGTATCTTTTTGGAATGTGGGAAGAAGCCAGAGTGGCGAGAGAAAACCCAGGGAAGCACGGGAAGAACATGCAAACATTGCGAGGGCGGAGCCAGATTCGAAACCCCAACCTCAAATTTGTGAGGTGAAAGTGCTAACCACTACATCGCCGTGCCACCACAAGTAATCCATTCATACAGTAATGAAATAAAGTGTGTTCCGATGGAGTTCTGTGTAATTTCGAAGTGCAGCTCACTGTGCTGAAACTATATGGAAAAATTCCCACCAATCCAATTGTCATAATTGTCATGCATTCATTCATTTAGTCAAGTGACATCAGAATTATGTTTTTTTTTGTCACAATACTATCAGTCGAATAGATTATTGTACAAATTTTGTTTTCCTCAGTCAAATCTATTTTCCGAAATACACATAGACAGAGAAGCTATGATGTCTTAGCACCGGAAGATCCTAGCACTCGCCAACCTTCCAGTCAGGTGGCATATGGGCATGGGATCTAGGGATTGCTATCATAGGGTGATGTAACAATTAATTTCTTGCTTTCTCGGGATGAACTCATAATTTCTGGGGGAATGGCAATGTTTCCAAGTATTCAAACAGTCAGTAATTTTGAAGCAAAAATATTTATCCACTAAACAAACAATGTAGAGTTTTTCTATTTATTTGTGTGAGGCAAAAATAAACGCGTGGGAAGTTGCAAAGGTCCTCTGTAATTGTGAATACTTAATATATGACTTGTGTAAAGTAACTCAGTCAGTCAGTAGTACATTTTCCTGTACAAAAAGAGGCAAGCCAAGCAATGAGGTCTCTATGCCCTCATTTCAAAACATCTTCCAGAAAGAAAAAAATAGTAGGGTAACATTTGTGTGATAAACATAATGATACAAGTACAATAATGATGGACTTTTGCAAAGCATGTACAGTACATACAGTCCTTAAGGAATTAAAACCCTGTTCTGCATGCTCTGCATGACGACATTATAGATTCTATGTAAAAAGTGAATTAAACTTATCACAACCAGACACTAACAGTCCATATTTCAAAAATGATAAGTATATACCATTAGTGGCGTATAAATATTTAACAGTAAATTGCATCTGATGGTACAATATAAATGTGTTTTGGATTAATGGCCATAATAACACTGTATGTTATCCACGCATTTGTCCTAAATGAGGCAGAATGTTTTCAGGTTTAGCTCTACGACTTGAAACAAACAAATTGACTAAAAAAGAGACCAAAACATTTAGACGGTATCTGTGTTCCTGGCCTCTACCACCTTGGCCGCATTGACCCTGTAGGATTTATGATCTCCCACTCTGGCCATGCGCTCCTCCGCTTTCTTCTCTTTCCTCAGCAGCCGATAGTTGAGGCCCATGCCCATGAAGAGGAAGAAACTGGAGACGATGAGGAGGATCCCGCAGCCCTGGTACGTGTACTTGTAGTCGTGATAGATGTCCTTAAACTTGCCTGTGAACAGGTGAGTAACAGGTTGTGATTTAATTTCAGCGTCCACAGCACAGTACAGAGTGGAACCTCCAAAGTTGAACAACGCCGTAGTTGAAACAATTTAAGTTCTACCTAAAGTGTGATGATGACCATAGAAACTTAAAGGGAACTTATTGTGACAGCGTCTGGCTGCGCTTTACAACATTTAATGTCGATTACATGTCCAAATTTAATTTTATCAATTTATTTTATTCATAATAATGAGTGGGATTAACATGACCCCCCCAAAAGGATTGCCAACAAAGCACACATTTTTAATACAGTGGGTTCTCGTTTTCACGACGAGTCCGACATACAAACTTTCGAGGTTATGAGCAGCACCCAATTAACTAGTTTGCGAAGCGGTCTACTTATTGCCTAGAAGCATTGTTCATACAAATACTTGCTGTAATTATGACGTTACCACTGTGTTAGTGTAGGTTAGTGATGGACTGTGGGGCGTTCTGGCTTACATTTGGGTTATATATGCAATGGATGACCAGTTTTACCTTTACAGTGTTCCCATGTTATATTGCGGTTCACGCTCACGCAGAAGCTATTGTCGGCCCCAGCGCTCACTCAGGACACACACAGACAAGCCCTGTTTACATGGAGCCTGTATTCTGATTACAAGACCATACCAAGTGAAAATGCTCCATATGCGTGGTGACGTCATCTTTTACACATGTAAATATGGCAGCTTCCAACCAGAGCTCGTGTGCGACAGAGTTCTTGTTTTCATCAAGCTGTTGCACATGTAAACACTAGCTCGGAAGAGATCACGTCACATGTAAACAGTTGACCAGAGATCTTCAATCTCAGTGATTTCAATTGGAATGACAAAAAAGTCTGCATGTAATCTTACCAGGCTCTTAAAGGCACATGCATGTACACAGCCACTACAATAGGGACGGTATTTTCTATATACGCTATGCTTGCAATTTGTTTTGGTTTTTAAATATTTTCATTTTATGTAATTTCACTGATGTATCCGCCACAATAAATGGGAGTTTACTGTATTTGCTTTATTTGGTTGTAAAAAAAACAGTGGTTAGCGTCTCTTTTTACTTGTATGACATTTAAGTGTTATTTACTTAAAACATTGCCCGTACTATGAATACAGCTTTAATGATGGCGAAAGCCTAAGCCATAAACAAATTAACACACTTTACACTATTTCCTATGAGAAAATTGTTGTGAAATAAGAACAACAGAACAGCTAGTATTCGACATTGGAGGTTCCACTGTATTGCACAAATGTTTGCGATTGAATCTGTTACCTAGCAAGGGGGGCCCGAGCAACACGGGGCCACATTCAATGATAGTGACCAGGCCAACGGCGCTAGAGAATCGTTGGGCTCCCACCAGGTCCATCAGGGTCTCGAACAATACGGAGCTCAACCACCCGAAAGCAAAGCCAAAGAACATGGAATAAATCACAAAGCCTTTGTAGTCGACTGACTTTGGGGCGAAGACGTGACACACGCCATTGTATAGCACAGAGGCGGCAAAGAAGTACTGGATTCTGGGCCGAACCCATTTGGTGTTGGCCAGAATACCCATCGAGGGCCGGGCAACCATGTCAACAAACGCAAGGACAGATAGCAGGAAAGCTGCTTTCTCTTTCGGAATGTCTTTGCTCTTTGCAAAATTACTCAGAAACACTAATGGTGCGAAAAGCCCAAAGAACATGATAATATTGCCTGAAATGTAAAGTAAGAAGCCACGGTGCTTGAACAAAGACAGGTCAATGAAGCTGTTTATGATCTGCGAACAGGACCTCTGCTCCGTACTCTTCTCCACCGGTTTGGGTTTCGGGCCGATGGGTCGCATGAGGGAACCGGCAACGCAGCAGTTGAGCAGCAGGCCGCCCAGGATGAGAAAGCTTCCTCTCCAGCCAAAGCGGTCGTAGAACCACGTGTTGAGAGGTGCCAACGTGGACAGGAAGACAGGACTACCAGCCATGGCAAGGCCGTTGGCAATGGGCCGCCTCTTGTAGAAGTACTTCCCAATCATAGTGAGGGCAGGGTTTAGGTTGAAGGACAATCCCAATCCTAAAACACAGTCACAAATATCGTAACTTTAAGTGGAAATACAGTTTTATGGAAAATGTATTTACTTTTTAATGATCTATACAAAGAGTTGGATCTCTGGAGGGCTTGCCCAACCATTAAATGTAAAATTTAACCAAGTAAATCTTTTGCAGTCTATTTCAGAAAATGCGTCTGTGAGCGAGCCATTTGGAAATTATGTCGTCCTAATATGGCTAATTGACACAATAACTGTTCAGTGTTTTCTCTGCCCATGACTTGGACGCTAAGTTGGCCAAAGATCCGCCATTTTCTGAATGTGTGTGGGAAGTATAGTTAGTGACGTCCGGCCTCCTCCGGTGAAAATGCTTTTATTGGCTTTAGGTGTGCTCGCTATTTTTCCACACACTGGGATCTGCTTCCACAAGTACAAGCCTGCACTTAGTTCATCATAATATCCTAACCCCCGACCTGTCATCATGGTATCGAAAGTTTGCCATTGCCCCAACAGTATATGGGACTGGGTATACAGTGGCTCACTTGCATGCGACAGGCCCGCCCCCTCAAAATGGGTTAGCTTCAGCAAGACAACAAAGGTGTGTTTATACGGTCAGAACAGTAGATGGCAGAAGTGTGCATGATTTATGATAAAAAAAAAAAATCAAAAATAATAAATAGAATTCTAGTACAGTACCTCCCACTACGCCAATGCAAAAGTACAGTGCTTGGACAGAGTTGCAGAAAGAGGCAGCGACGAGGCCCAATCCAGAAAGACATCCTCCCAGCATCATAACAGGGCGACTCCCATATTTATTCACCAGGATACTGCTGATAGGACCTGTGAATAAATAAACAATCACACACGCGATCACTGTATTGGGTTTGTTTGCATGTGACTGCAATTCTACATTCACCCACAAGAGAGCCACAGCACCACATTCTGAGGCCCAGCAAACTCACAACAACTTGTGCATCATTTTTCTCAGTGGTGCACTGCAGTAGATTTTCATTCCATTAATAATAGGATCTGTCAGAAAAACCGTGAGAGCTGTAATGAAATAATAATTTAGTTGGCTCGGAGATGCATAAAAATGGACAGAAGTAATTTGTTAGTGGAATCTCCTTAAATTGACTCTAAAAGCATTTGAAAGATGACTGGAAGTTTACGAGTGGGTGTTTTATTGTGTGAGAGTGTGTGGATGGAGGTTGTGGGCAACGGGTGTAGCACTACAATATCAGTGCTAATCTTGACTGCAAGGCTCTTCTAACGAGGTCGTGATTAAAGGTGTAACTCAACCACAGCCCTTTGGTTACTGGAACCATGTGCAGAATCTGTAAAACAGTAGGAGGGAACCTACCTTCTGCGGGTCAATATACAGACCGCGAGAGCATTTGATCCAGGCTTCCATGCAATTCGGATGTCCATATACGACTTTTAACAGGCTAGAGTGTCTATAAGAGCCTTCGAGGAAGATCGCCTCCTTGCCAAATCCGCACACTGCCCAGTCCATCTAAATAGAAACTGACAGTTTTTGTTTAGAGGTTGTCCAAACTCATTTGCCAGCGCCGCGCGAGACAAAGGGTCTTTAAATTGTAATGCAGGCCGTCTCCGCGCTATCAATGGGTTCTTTCCTGGCAGGCCCACAGGGAGAGCTGCCCGGGAAAAAAAGGTTAGAGATGAACCGGTGCGGAATATTATGAAGGTAATGGATCAAAAATGGAGGGAGTACAGGGATGCGCAACAGTTGCTTAATGAACTCGTCTTGCCGACGTGTAGCGAATGCTTAGCGTGCAAAGCGTCAACCTTGCAGTGCTGGCAAACACACTTCCTGCGAACTTTCAATTTCCAATGTGCCACTTGCCATCAGATGCGTATATTTACATGGGCACATTTGCATTAATTGACGGTGTCAGTCGGCCTCTCGGTGGAATGTGTCACTGTACGATAACCAGCTTTGATTCATTGATGTTTAACATCCTGCTTGCTGATATAATGAGGAATGAGGGATTAAGATGGATGTGTAGTTTATCTTGGGTTTGACATGAAATGAGCTATTGTTGACTTAAAAAGCAGTACTCTCTTACATAATTCAAGACGCTGTGGTAAGCATACGCCTAACCATAATTTGTTTCCATTTTTTTTCTCATATACTTCACTTAAAAACATGAAGTAGTGTTTGTGGACTAATTTTTTTTAGCATCATATCAGTTTGCCACACTAAGGAAATATGTTCAAGAAACTTTTCCCCGAGATTGCAAAAAGTGGTCCATATCATCCTTTTTAGCAGTTTATATCACATTGGAATGAAGGAGTGCAACTCTTTTTCATTCCGCAGCAGATAGCCGTGAGGGATGACCCTCATGTTTCTTCTCCCTGTGAAGAATATCACGCCGCGCAAACAAAAGCCCGATCATCACCTGCCTGCATGTTTTCATTCATCTCATCAAAGTGGCCTCACATCTAAAGAAACAATCAGGATGTGTACAGATCCAGCCATCCATTCAATGAATTCACCCAACGGTCATGTTTTTCTACCCCTCAATGACAATTTTGAGTCTTCAAAGATGTTTCTGTAAAGTATTTTAATAAGTTTCAGCAAATTCAATTTGATTGATGAGGCGGCAGTGGTTCAGTCCATCAGAACTGCTTCCTTAGCACTGTTGAAGTGCCCTTGACCAAGGCACTCAAACTGTTCCTTGCTCGCATGGTGTGAATGTATGGTATACTGCATACAACAATGAAGCAGTGTTGAACGACTACAAAATATTTGTATCATATAGTTACCTCCGCCGTACGTGACCGCTAACATGATGGAGGAGATCCAGGAGACCTGGCTGCTGGTCACGTTGAAGATCACTTCAATCTCCTTGAAGAAGACTGTGATGGACTTGGGGAACGCATAAGAGAAGCCAATAGAGATGAAGGCCCCTATCACCACCATCCAGCCCCAGCCGCCCTCCGGGGGTGTGTAGCCAACTGGACCTCCAACGGCCGGCGCCATTTTGACGAGCAAGGGTTAGCTTCTGTCTGTATCAATGTGGTGCAAATTGGAGAACCTCTGCAGGAAAGAACAAAACATGTTTTAATTAGTATTTCTTATTCCTTAAATGCTATTTTTCACTGATTGTCAGCACAATATAATTGTGTCACTGTCCTTAAACTTATATATATTATGTGTTATGCATCTTTTAGGTAACTCATTTTGATCAGTACATTCCCATTAAAATGTACACAAATGCTCAAATTCTTGTTTGGAGTCATAACAAATGAACTGGACATTAATTGGGTATTTTTTTTTTTCTTCCTCCCAATTTGAAAAAAGTTCCCAGGTGTCCTAATATGTCGGTCATGTGCTATTCATCAAAATATTGGGGTATTTTAAAGAAAGCATGTCACGGGAAAAATAATTAGTCAACACTTTTAACCCTGTTTTTCTAGGCTCACTGAAGTTAGACCGCCTTGAGGGGGTGGTCCTTCGAGTGCAAACGATCAAGTCAATAAAAGCATCTAAGCACTTCATCACCTAGTCGCCGAATTAGACCTGCCAACTAGACTTGCCAAGTAGTGTTTCGGATCTGTAAATATCAGTAATTTTACCCAAACTTAAGTGAGGAAATTATGTCACATTCCAATTCCACCTTAAAAATTCCATCCAAAATGACAAGGACAAAACGTTGGTGAAGGTGAGTCTCTTGCTCTATCTACAGTTTCAAATGAACATGAGCAAGGTAGACACCATGACCACAGTGTGCCTCTGAACACTTTGAGTCAAGCGCACTCTAAACATTTTTGCTAACTGGACAACAGGGTGCAAGAATGAGGACGCTATTTAGGAACTAGCTTGACTCTGCATGCGCTCCCACCCGCCGATTTCATGCAGTCGCTTAAGTCGTGATGAATAAGAGTCCATGTGCAGAGTCAAACAACTTACTGTGTTGTTTACACTGGGGAGACCACTAGAAGAGAGCATCGATCAGAGCAGGAACACGACAAATTCACACTGCTCCGTAGTCCACAGCTACGTGCAATTCTTTTTTTTGGTTTTTGTTTGTTTTTTTTGCCTGTTTGTACTTGATTTGGTTGACGAATACTCGTATAAAAGATTGGTCTTCTAAACATATTGCAAAGGCCAGTTCTGCGGCGTGAGGAGTAAATATTTAATGTGTTAAAGAACTTTTGTTATTGAGCTGGGATTTTGGCTGCTGCTATGCAGCTATAAATGTGCCTTCTGCATTGAGCTAGTGAAGCATTGGAGGAGAAACTGTCATGTGTTCTTATACTTACAACTGGCTTTGCGGAATAGAATGAAAATTCTGGATTCCCCTTGTAGCCCGTCATCTCTTCCGCTTTGCAAAACAAAGGTCAGTACAATTGCAAGAAGGCAACTTGAAAAATATTCGCCGCCTGAAAATAGTCGCCACACGTCCACTGCGCTGACTCCAAAACAGGACAATATGCAGGGGGGAATGATCTGTGCTGGCGTTTAAAGGATGAAAAATTCAGCGGCTGACTGAAGATGATAAATGGACGACATTGTAAACACCGACAAGGCTCCAGATAAAGCGGCAAAAACACTGAAATAATGGGAAAAAAGTTGTATTTTATATAAAACGTTTGATTGCTGAGTCCTAAATCAAATTGGTGAAAATTACAGTCAATAAATGAACTGAGACGGGCAGAGACATTAATGCCCCTGTAACTTTAAAGGTCCAAAAAGAACAGTGGGTGGCTTTTATGCCTCTTAAAAACACAAATACCAGCATGAGGCAGCTGGTGGGGGGCTCTGCAGAGACTCAGTGGGAGTGCGCATTACTGCCAAATGCATACACTACTTGCTATTTCCTTTCCAGACACTGCCAACTTAATTGAAGTTCAATGTTGAGGTAGGACCTGTTTGATTGGTACAGCATTATAAGTAGCCTTGAAACAACATCCCAACTACAACAAATCCCCCATAGACGCTGATATTATTCATTGATGAGTTTTGTACAGCCACAAAGTTGGTAAGAATTCCCACCGAAGCCACTGGAAAATCATTAGATGAACATGCAGCTTATGATGCTTCTAGCAATTTCATTCATTCGCCCTGCAGTCGAGCTTTGGGCTGCTTGCGTCTCATGACTGCTAATGGAGTGGTTTTGTCTCATTGAAAATAGATGAGTATTAAATATTTGCACTGGGAAATTAGCGCTTCATACAATACTTGTATGCGTCACCACAAGCCTGACAAAGCAACAAAGCGTTTTACGAATGCCCAAACCAGTAGACCACGTACACGATCAGGAATTTTGAAAGCAGAGCCTGGCTAGTGTTAAAAGTAGGAAGCCTCTTACCTCGACTGGCAGGAGCTCTCAAACAGGGCCAGATAAGCTCAGCGGGACACGTCAATGCAGTTCATGGAGGAGACTCTTTGAATATGTCGTGAAAAGAATACACTGCATATGGTTCACAGACGCTCCGAAACTGATCTGTCGGTTTACATCCAGTCTGACACCAATAAACCTCGCTGGCGCCAACTCGGCCTTATCTGTTTTTTTCGTTTACCCAATAAACTCAAAGTTGGGAGTTCTTTCAGTGCCCAGATGAAACCTGGACAGTGTGGCGCAAAAGGTGTCGGTGGGTCACCTCTTATTAACTCGGGAAGGCTTCGTGCCATGGCCTTACAATGCTTTCCCCACCCCTTTGTCTTGTGCCGAGGCCAGATTCATTCACGGCCAGGCCCTATGGCATCTGTGACCTAAGAGGATATCCAATCACGTCTGCACTCTAAGAGATAAGATGCTTTCTGCCATACCGACTTCCTCTATTGGCTGATTTATCCGACACTGAATACTAGATGTTGTGACCGTCCAACAACAGATATTGTTAATCGCCGTCATTTTTAACACTTCATAGGTCAGCTCTGGCCAGGCATTTCCTTCCCAGTGAGTCTGTATCAAGGCTTGGGAATGGGAAAGCTTGTCTTATGAAACATGTCTTCTGTTTGTTTGGAGAGTCTGTGTTGCCAACCCATTTTTGGTACTCTAAAATCGCTTAAGCACTTCTGAGCATGTTCAGTGCACTAACCTCATACCGACAGTTCATGCTTGGTAGATCTCATCAAGAGGCACTTGTCCAACCAATAGACATATACATTGACTCAGAGCCCGTTTTTTAATCTGACACTCCAGTATAAAAACCCGTCACTTTATCTATATAAAATAAAAACGTCATTGTAAATGACAGTTTTATTCTACATATTTTTATTGTGGTTGTTATTTTTTTCATTTTAAACAATCATCTGTGTGTGGCTTTACCCTGTACTGCTGCAACACGAGCAATTCCCTTGTGCGGCTCTGATCTTAATCTGCATACCTCTCATAGAAGACGAACTTCCATGTATACGTATTCATGCATCAAGCCAGTTTGATCTTTAAATTAGAAAGGGACTGGGATTATATGAAACAAATTGAGCCTCCATCTCTGTCTCCAGATTCAATCCCTCAGAGGCAAGAACGACATGTTCTTGCATAGGGTTGATCGGTCCAGTACCAAAAACAAATCCCAGACCTGCTCACTTCATCGGCCTAATTGGTTTTAGCCATGCAAAGACTCTGTAAAGGAAGCAACAAAGGCTTCCTCATCTGTCCCATCACGTCTCATGATGTCTACTTGTTGGAACATTTTCCCCCTGTGAGTTTGAATTTCAGACATGACATATCTTGTGTTATAGGTTGTAGTGTCTTTTCTTGTTCACATTAAGTTGTCGATGATTGAGTGGCAAACAGTCCACGATAGAGCCTTACAGAATAGGCTCCAACTTACCTGTGAGCCTGAACAGGATAAGCCGAACAAAATGGATGATGATGGATGAATTCCATACATTGGCCTGTAGGGTAGTGCTCCCTAACCTTTCTTGTGCCACGGTTACACATAAAGCAATATTTTGACAGAGGGGCATAGAAACAAATGCAACTCACCATTACGCTGAATGTTGTTGTTATTAGTGGGAGCCCTACGCTTGTTTCTCTTCCATGAGCCAATCCCTTCTCGGTGTAATGGGACAACGAGACCCGAAGTGTACCTCTGAGGGGCAGTGTGGTGCACGCAATGAGATATACACTTGCAGTAACAAAGAAAATAGAAGAAGTCACAATCGATTTTTATTAATAGAACTCATTTTTCACAGAGTTTAAAGAATACTGTACTGGGAGTATTGTTATATTACCTGTTTATGTGTTTATGCAGCATTTGTGTACCAATATTTATTTTAGGAGATATAAGTGCTGCGAGTTCAATGCAAATTTTTTGTAAGCTCTTCAATGATGATTTTCATATATTGTGTGTTAGGTTTGAACTACCCCTCTTTGAGCCGTCACGTTGTTGTGGTGGAGGGGTTTGTGTGTCACAATGATCCTAGGAGCTAAGTTGTCTGGGGCTTTATGCCCCTGGCAGGGTCACCCATGGCAAACAGACCTTGGCGATCCGATCCCCGGCTACAGAAGCTGTCTCCAGGGACGTGCAATGTCACCTCTCTGGCAGGGAAGGAGCCCGAGCTGGTGTGTGAGTTCGAGAAGTTCCGACTATATATAGTCGGACTCTCCTCCAAGCACAGCTTGGGCTTTGGTACCAGTCCTCTCGAGAGGGGTTGGACTCTCTTCCACTCGGGAGTTGCCCACGGTGAGAGGCCCCCAGCAGGTGTGGGTATACTTATTGCTCCCCGGCTCGGCGGAGGAGCAGTGCGGTTTTCGTCCTGGCCGTGGAACAGTGGACTAGCTCTACACCCTTGGCAGGGTCCTCGAGTCTGCATGGGGGTTCGCCCAACCAGTCATGTTGAAACACCATATGTTTTATGGACTTGGAGAAGGCCTTCGACCGTGTCCCTCGGGGTGGTCCTGTGGGGAGTGCTTCGGGAGTATGGAGTACCGAACCCCCTGATACGGGCTGTTCGCTCCCTGTACGACCGGAGTTTGGTCCGCATATCCGGCAGTAAGTCGGACTTGTTTCCGGTGAGGGTTGGACTCCGCCAAGGCTGCCCTTTGTCACCGATTCTGTTCATAACTTTTATGGACAGAATTTCTAGGTGCAGCCAAGGCATAGAGGGGGTCCGGTTTGGTGGCCTTAGTATTGCACCTCTGCTTTTTGCAGATGATGTGGTTCTGTTGGCTTCATCAAGCCGTGACCTCCAACTCTCACTGGAGCGGCTGGGATGAGAATCAGCACCTCAAAATCTGAGACCATGGTCTTTAGTTGGAAAAGGGAGCGTGCCCTCTCCAGGTCGGGGATCAGATTCTCCCCCAATTGGAGGAGTTCAAGTATCTTGGGGTCTTGTTCACGAGTGAGGGAAGAATGGAACGGGAGATCGACAGGGGGATCAATGCAGTGTCTGCAGTGATGCGGACTTTGTATCGATCTGTTGTGGTAAAGAAGGAGCTAAGCCGAAAGGCGACGCTCTCGATTTACGGTCGATCTACGTTCCTACCCTCACCTATGGTCACGAGCTGTGGGACCGAAAGAACAAGATCTCGGATAAAAGCGGCCGAAATGAGTTTCCTCCACAGGGTGCCCGGGCTCCCCCTTAGATATAGGGTGAGAAGCTCGGTCATCCGAGAGGATCTCAGAGTAGAGCCGCTGCAGGAAACGCTCGAGAGACTACATCCTTCGGCTGGCCTGGGAACGCTTCGGGATCCCCCCCGGAAGAGCTGGATGAAGTGGCTGGGGAGAGGGAAGTGGGCGTCCCTGCTAAAGCTACTGCCCCCATAACCCGAGCTCGGATAAGCAGTAGAAAATGGATGGATGGATGGAGGTTTGAACAAGCGATTTTGGGAACAAATCTGTGATGGAATATTCAGTCGGTGCAATTATTTTATGTGAGTTTAGGTTAACAGTAAACAACTTTCAGCTTTATGTCTAATCTACTACGTAATTTTGCTTTGGTCGCTGCCTTTGTTGAAAATCCCGCTTCACAATATAGGATATTGGAAATGGACGCAATATATTCAGAGCTTTTTTTTGGTTATCTCAGCTAAAGATGGCTCCTATACAGTATAATCAGCTGTAAGGCGCTGTGGCACACATCCTTCAACGTGCTGGCGTTCATTACTGTGCCTGAGCCTGTAAAGTGTGCCGCATGCAGCTTTTCATTTTACGCCCATAATGCATGATCTTAACTGGAGTTGGTTAGCAAAACAACACTGTGCCGTGTGAGCGGGAAAGCAATAAACGCCGCACCGCCTCCGCAACTTCAACGTGACTGATTGTGATTGCGCGGCGGCCGACCGAAAGACACGCTTGTGGGGCAAAAAGTCTGTGGCAATTACCTTTTACCCGCGCCAAGGTGCGCGCGGTACAAATAAAAGTGGAGTAAATCGTGTCTTGATATACTGAGAAGCAGCCAGGTTCTTATAAGGGTCATGCGCTGAATGTTACCAAACTCAATTAGCTATAAGTACGGAAACATCCATTCTGTTAAAGAGGCTGCAGTGACAGGAAAGCTTTCACATTACTGAGCACACTGAACCAATAACACTACACACACACACACACACACAAACACACACACAAATAGTCATTATGTTTTTATGTTTTGAAAAGGCTTTTTGCAGCAACACTCAGCGAGACACGGAGCTTTACAGCATCACTCACACGGGAAAGCAATTAAGAGGACATTAGCCTTCTGAGTGGCTTACTAAGTAATATGATATGCAAGTTATACACTTGAGTTTGGGGTAATTGGGGTAAGTCATTCAGAACAGAGTATTGAAGCTACTTTTTTATCAGCTATCAAAATAGACTCGCATGGGAATACGTATCAAAAGTTAGCATGAATGTTCGCATTTTTTTTTCTTGAGTTGTCTTTTTGATTGCCACTGTCATCCAGGTTTTGATTATTTCTACTAAGTTCAAAAGTGCAAGGTATTGTTTTTAATTGTTGTTGCTTGGTTAGTTTGTTTGTTGTTTGAGTTAAGTATAATGCAAACCAAGTTAAAAGTGCGGCTAGAGGAATTTAGTGAACCTCAGTTCATCGGGATTTCTGTTGTAACGTTTTAAACAATGGATATTTAAACAAACGGTACAGCAGTGTATATAGACAGACAATATAACAATATTCACAGGCATATATTTTTTATCCTCTGAAAAAAAGGCTAATATTACTGCAATTTACTGAGTCACTTATAGTAGTTGTGAAACTGTTCTTTATGTCTACATAACTGTATTATACTGCCCCCCGGTCGCAAAGTAAAGCACACCAGAAGGAGCCACAATGAATGAATTAATTAATTAATTTTAGGGTTTTTTTGTGGGGGGGAGCTTGGAATTGGATTGGATTAATGGAATTTCCATTCATTTTAATGGGGAAGATTTTGAAGTATAGTCACGGAATGGATTAAACTCATAAATCAAGGCACTGTAGTACAGGGTGTGTACTTACTCACTGTTTTCTGTTACGCCTATAAATTAACTTAAATATTTTATTTTCATTAATTTAAATCATATTTGACTTGTCTAAATCAAAACAAAATACTGTGATGGCCAGTTACAGGGTATGTAAATTTTTTTGGGGGGACAATACCCTGTATAAAATGTTTTTTAGTGTGTCATGCAATATGTGTTTGTTGCGCTGCTTCGTTTTTATTTGGTTAAAGCATGAACACCAAAGTAAGTACAGATTTTCTTGTACGGTTGACACTTTTTTTCAAACTTGATTGCATCTTATTTTTCTACACACAGTGACACAATGTATCTATCAATCTATTTGGGGCGCAGAAGGAAAAAAAAACAACATCTCGCAGGTCTTTGCCAGGGTAACATGCATTAAGGTGTTCAAGAAGTTACAAAGCAATTTGGGGGCTGCTTTGTGAACACGCCGAGCACATTTCAATGTTATCGCCGGCATTGTGAACGTTGCACAAAAGGAGCACAGCGACACACACCAGTGGGCGCTACAAAGGCGAGCCGTGACAGCGTCGGAAGCGACAGCTCTTGGAAAGCTTCCTGATAAATGCGTCATTCGCATGACTTTTATTTTATTTTTTTGTTCTTTTGTCTTATTTACAAGGCACACATATATACCCTCTTATACACACACATTGCACTCTCCATCTAGTTTGGAGCATTTTAAGCACCCCCTTTGTGCTGACAGATATCCGGCTATACAATGCTTCCTGTCATAATAGCAAAAAGCTGTACCACAATCATGCTTAAGTTGTTTTTCTGTGCCGCAACATATTAGATTGACAGTATTTACTGATTAGAAAGCATCTGTTCCTGTAATAGACAGATGAAAGGCATTTTGTTTACATAGTACTCAGTCTAACTAACAGTCAAAGGCAATTAAAGATACTTGACATCAAAATAAAAGGTAATAAAGCGGAGTATGCACATACTGACAATTGGGCCAAAATTGAGCAGGTTCCCTTCCTTGCGATCATAGTCAACAAAGACTGATTCTGTGATGTTTCTGAAAGATCATCCTGTGCAATTACCCTGTCGTGTGGGTTGTGTTAAGAGTGATTCTTCATCCCCGATCGATTGTAAATGTTTAACCTGTTCAGTATTCCCGGTGGCAAACGCTTATCTGTGTAGTCAAAACCAAGTTGGGCCGACTACAACGATAGAAGGATTCACCACTTCAAATATAGAGGAGAGTTTGGAACTGCAATGTAGCTACCAGATAAGCTAATAGCTAGCCTAGTTTGTTATATTTCTTATACGACTACTACTACAACTACACTTTCTTTTCCTCTGTATGTTCCGACAGTCTGGAAATCCTGGATGTACTAGAAGTCAGGTCAATCTTGGTACGTCAACAGACTTCTGGTTTGGGGCAAGACACTCGTCCATTGTTGGTGGAGATATTGCGATGTGTGTGGTGCACTATGTCAATGATCACGAGAACACCACACACTAAAAGTGTAGTAAGAACACAGGGCTTCAAATATTAACAGTTTCTAAAATCTTTAAAGCAAATAAACCATTGAGAGTAATTATAAGCGATGCAGTGCTTGGCTCATGTAGGGATTTGTGTTCTTTCTCCTGTGCACTTCAGGATGCAAAAGCGTAGGAGAGCGAGAAATAAAATCGCCTTTGGAGTGTGCTTCCTGCTCCTTTGTGGTGGTGTTCAATGGCATTCTTTTTTTGCTGGTGTCACTTTTCATCCACATGACATTTCATTGTAGAGTATGAACAAATGCCCCATTAGAAATAAAATGGCACTCTCGTCTTTGATCTGTCCAGGGGACGACCGCTTGTGACTGCAGAGAGAATGTTAAATTATGTCTCCGCTCTATATTGCGGCTTACCCACCACAACGCCGCTACATTGCAGATTATTTTTTTGTAGAATGTATCTCCTCGTCTAGAGCGGGAAGCCCTGCTATATTGAGGACATCTGCGGTTTATAGCGATCATTTCAAATAGAATTTTACAGTATACATAGACCCATATCTCACTAGCCTGGAGACTAGTTGGCGACCTGATGGTGACTTGAGTCTCCGCTGGTTCCAGAGATGTGTCCGTAACGTCTCCTGGAGACTAGCCGGTTCGTAGTTAGCTTTCTGGCACAAGACAGCATTCGATCATCACCAAAATTTATTTGGACATCCCTACCTATGCCCAGTTCAACCTCAGAAAAGATCAGAATGGTTGCCCCAACATTTTGGATTTTATGAACGTTAAGTGTACGCTTAGTGTCACCAAACTGTGACCAATTGTCACCAAATTTTATATGGACTACCTATGCCCACTTTAACCTCTGAAAACGATCGTCCCAATATATTGGATCTTCTATACATATAATGTTAACGCATTTTCCTCATTGGAGAACTGTCCGTGCTCTGCCGACTGAGTGCGGAGCACGGACATCATGCAGACACAAACAAACACACATAATGTACATTTTTTATTTCTTTAAAGAACATATATACTATATATAGGTCTATATCAGTGACTTCTAGATGAATTCGTTGTCACCTTATCTGGAGACGTCTCCGAGGGATCGTCCTGATGAGAGCAATATTTTGGTCTCCCGGGTCCCGGAGTCGCCGTGACTGCGCAGCCTCGGCTGTGTCGACGACGTCGCCGTCAGTCAATGAGAGAGGCCCTTTACTGTAGTGCCCTCGCATATGGGAATGGAGAGCAGCAGTCGCCAGTGCACTTTTCAGCCATTTATTGAATGCTGGGAGAACCGTAAAAGATTGAGCACACTCACGCATGAGCTGCTGTCGGCCACAGCTTGCACCCAGCCACTTACACGCCACGCCACCAGGCCCCGCCTCTTTAAAGGCGCATATTTAACAGCTACTACAATAAGTACAGTAGTTTCTGTACATTTTATGCTTTTAATTTTTGTTGAAATAAGTTTATGTTTAAAAAGTTGATTTGAATACATTTATAGTCTACCGCAGATTTTCACTTATTGCGGGTGGGTCTCGATGAACTGAGGTTCACTAAAATATCAATATACTGATGTATCGTTTTTGCTTACATTACAGTATTGATACACTAACTATCTGTCTATGTTATAGCTGTATGATGTTCAAGTACCTTATTTTAGCATACTACACCTGTACGATTGCCACAGAAATTATTGACGGTCAAGTCCGGGGTAGTAGACGTGGGAGCTTGGGGGGTATTAAGACGGGAGAGTTGATCCCCTACTTGGTATAGCAGAATGGAGAGCTGACCTTGAGGGGAACAAGGAAAATTGGCACAGGGTTACGGAAACAATAGAAAAACAACAGAGGCTGCTATATATCAGGGAGCGGTTTATCCAATGAGGGCAATTCCTGCTGCAGTGCCGTAGATCAGAGCTTTCCAAGCCTGAGTGCGCCTCCTTAGTGAGAAAACATCAGCACGGTTGGACACAAGTATTAGGACACCTAAACATTACTACTTCAGGAGCTGCAAAACCACCAACTGGTATAATTCAGTTCACTTTGACACTGTTTAGATTCGTAAATCCTGACGTGATTCTGGTGAAATGTTGCTGCTGTATTTGAGTGGCAAAACATCATAGGGTTCTGTTTTGACCAGTCACCTGCAGTGTCTGGCTCCACCCTTTAGTGTACCGTACCACTAATGGTACCCCAATAGAATTATACCAAAAAAATGGTACTGTCATTTCAAGACAGCTTTATTTTAATATATTAACATTACCTTGAATTTGTCGAATAGTGCTGGGTGGTGCTCTTGTAAATGTGAGATTATATTGAAATTATTGCCTCCTTGAGCAGCCACTCTTCATTTGCATAACATTCCTATACCAAGCTGCGGTACCAGAAATTTTCCAAAAGAGTTGACTTTTGCAAAAAGGGAAAAAGTCATAGGGTTCACTTGGGGTCGTGTCATTTTGCCCACACTGATGCTGCACCCCAAAAACAAACAACAAAACAAAACAAACACACACTCAAAAAAAAAAAAAAAACAAAAAAACCCAGCTCATATCGCTGGTGGAAAGTTTGAGCAGTTTTAATACTGCCCATGCATAGTACACACAGACTGATAATCAGGCGGTCTGTGAGCCCAATTCCTCCTTTCCTGTCAAAGTCAGAAAAGGTGTTTCTAAAAAAAATAAAAAAAAAAGTTTCCTCCCTGATCGGTTTGAAAAATTGCCGGGGCCAACAATCATAAATGTTAAACCTGCTCCATATTTCTGATTACAAATTCTTATGTATGTGGTTAACTACATGCTGCCTCGCAAGGCCAGTATTAGCACTACGACAGACATCTGGTTTGGGGGATATTCGTGATTGTCGGTGGAGATATCGTGTGTGGTGTGCTCTGTTGGTCATCTTGAGAAGAGCAAGATGTTGAAGTACGCAGGGAATTTTTGTCCATTCATCCAGAAGAACATTAATTCAGGGCTTGGTCTTCCACCCCCAAAATCAAAGGTGTGACCACACCTTTGATTTTGTAGTAGAAAAAAAAATCAAATTTGTTAATTTCTTTGTTAATATGCATGTCATCTGTTGCCGTTTTAAAACGAAAATGAAGACTGAGCTGATGCCTTTTAAAGAAAATAAAAATAAATATTCCTCACCGAGTGCCTGACCTGTTTTATTTTGGATCACTGTCACTGTGTGCCACTGAGAGAAGCCAGATGGCCACTGTGTTGAGGTATACAATTTGAAAGACAAGAGCCCTGTTGCACTGTTGTGCAGCGGCCCTTTGGCTTTGAGCCCAGGAATGGAACAAGAACACAAACACTGCAAAATGTTTGAATTCTTTATCATCAGCAGCTTCATCGCAGCCTCCACCTGCATGGTTTAAGTAGGTGCTGTCTGCAGGTAATACGGGCTGGCAAGTATAAAATGAGCTGGTCGTGGCATGCTGTTGAAAGAAGCTAAAGTTATGTCAGACTCATAAGTGTATTCTGAAAGAGTGAGGACATCTTGTGGACAGAGTTTACTCTGCGCCTCAATCTTATGATTAGATTGTGTGGCTGTACTTAATATAAAGCGCCATGTGTTAAAAACACAAGAATCTAGTCTCGATTTGCAATACTGAAAAGGTTGTGAATCCTTGTTAGCTTTTAAAATAGATGGCAGATGCTGGTTAGCTTGGTCAAATAACAACCTCCTGCGTGTCCGTCACATCGATCGTGCTGGTTCGACGTGGATCAATCAGATCCACCACAAAAGCTCTTTGCCGCTGATGAGCATCAGTTCTTATTATCTGAGATGTTGTCAGCAGCATGGTCGACTAGAAACAACTTTATACCAAATCGTTGACGTTTGCTGTTGCATTTATGTTAATTTTAGCATTTGTACAGTGTTTCATGATTATATAGCTATCCTCTTAACTCAAGAAAAAAAAAGGCTCTTAGGTAACATAATTTTTCCCTCGCCACGTGGGGTCCCTCAAATTATAAAAATCGGTTGTGTTAAAAATCGGGGTCTGTGTAGCCCTTTACAGTACAGTACTGTCATAGTACCAAGACTGACCTGTGAGAGGCAACATGGTGCCATAGAAGAAAGAGTAGTAGTAGAAGAAGAAGCAGAAGAAGCTAGGCAAGCTTTTCTTGTCATTTTTACTGCAGGGAATGACTTGGGAGACACGTTATGCGAGGCCATAGATTGTCCGACTTCGGTGCTGATCACACTAAGATTTGTGATTGTAACTATTGAACAGATCATTAATAATTGTTGGCTCCCGACCATTTTCCAGGAAAGAGAAACCACTTTTAACACACCCCACAACACAGGATAATCCCTCAGGATAATCTTCTACAGCCTTTTGCTGACTTTGGTCAGAAGAGGGGAAAGAAAATCCTTAAATTTCTCCCAGTTATAAGTATGTGTAATTTACAATTCACAACTGATGTTTATACCTATATACAGTATTCTGTAAAAAAAAAAAAAAAAAAAAAAGGTCACTAAAAGTCTTCAAAACTTGAGTTTTTGTTGTCAAATGAGAACACTACTGACTTTGAATAATATTACATTCAAGTTGTAAGTACAGGGCATTCATCACTATTTGTCACTGGATTTTTTTTGTCTGACCTTGTTTTGTCTATTCACTCACTGCTGCGCTCAGGGCAGTGACAACTTCAAAGTAAAAATAAAAGAGAATAATTACTGTAAATGATTGCTGGAGCATTACTGTGGAGATCATGCGAGAATATTTATGCAATGTGATTCAAGCATGTCCCGCCGAGCTGGTCTACAGGACGTTCACTGTTTGCCACCGAAAAACCGATATATATGACGTACTCCAACGGTGCACTTGCATCTTATCTGCACTTTGCTCATTTTCCGCTTGAGGGAGTCGGGAAAATTGACTGGGAATTGCTCAATGCAAACTAGCTGTTCTTTCCACGTCGGGAGTGTCGCACAGGTAGGGGTGCGCTTTTCAATAAGGCTCCGTCACATAATGGGAGACCGCCCGAGCATCCATCCTGCAAATAAAAGCCATCAGCAGTCACACATTTACGATATCGCTTGTGTCCCCCGCAGGGACATATTAAAAAAAAAAAAAAAAAAAAGCTCTTCATGCTTCAGTACCATAATGGATTATGCAGTCAAAGTGCCACCTTGGTCAGCTTTGAAAACCAATTTGTTGTGGTTGGTGCTAGAAAGGATGACACTCTTGTTTAAGCTTGTCTATTTCTTATGCATTTAGATATGTTACCAATCAATGTCTTATGTGTACCCCAACAGATCCAGCAGATTTGTGAACATAAGCTTAGTCGCTCAATTAAAAAAAAAAAAAAGAAAAAATCTGTCTTGTAATCTTTAAAAGAGAAATAATTCAATCAAATCAACCTGTTTTGAGGGGTAGGTCTTTTCTCGTGTAAATGAGCCACTACTCACCCCACCCACCCCTATACTGCAGGCCAATCTGGAGTATAGCTTCTGTTACAATGATAACTAGGGGAGAACTCGGGGTTTGAAACGAGGCCAGTGGCTACTACGACTTGCAGAAGTGGTAGCCCAGCGCCTGAACAAAAAGTGAGTGCCTGTAAAGACGGTAAAAGCATCAATTGTATTTCCACCTTTGGAGGCAGCACTTCATTACCCAGCCACCAAATTACAATCAGTCAATTAGTGTAGCAAATTCATCGCCAAACACAAAAAAGATTGTAATTCTAAAATCAAATTAAGATGGCACAATTCTGCATTTTTGGAAATATAAAGCACACAAAATGATTTACTTGGTTGTGTAATTTTCACAATTGATGAGTGGATGGATGTGGTGGACTCCAGAGATGTAATTGTATAAAAGCAATTAAAAGGTACATTTGACTTACTGTTTGTCACTTTTTTGAAGATGTTTTTAATATTATCTGATGTGACATTTTGAAACCTACTGTATAAAAGCAAACTTTTCTGTCTACATGCTTATAAACTGTTATGAAAATCGAGATTATCCACAACCAAAATAACAATGGAGGATCACAGCTAAAATGTCCAGAGGATGTCCAGGTTTCAGATAAGACCCAATGGTTGGTTCGCATTGTATTTCTTGATATGAAATCGGCAATGTTTGGCCTGAGATGTAAATTACAGCCTTGAAACACTACTTCCTTTACATGGCTGTTGCCATTTGAAGACGTTTCCTGTCACCTCTATCTGTCCTTTGTCTGCAATGTGGTCCAAGCCAAAACTATGGACTGAGTAGTCAATAAAATTGTAAAGTAAGCGCGACTGTTTTTGCCATTTTTCTTCCCACAAATTCATAGCAACAAGTTACTGCGCAAATGTGTGGTTGACAAGGAATTACATTTTTCTTTATAACGAATTACCTTGACTATTTGTCGTCTTTGCAGTAGAGATACTTGAATGTTCCAAAGTCACATAAGACGTTAAAAGAAAGTCCAGTTGTTTTTCTTGGTATGTAGTCAACCTAATTGGTTAGTTTATTTGTTTCTTATAAACATCCCACTGCACTCACACTGCAAGATTACAGTACACGGTGCAAGATGTTGCTTTCTTCTCCAGTAAATCTAATTTTCCCTCTAAGCTTAAGTGTGTTAGCATGCACAACATATCCATCACAATCATTTCTCAATAAAGCTGCAATTTTAAACCAGAGTTCAGTAAACAAAGCTGCGGTGACAAGGAGGAGCCTGTTATATAATTCAATTTGCACTCGTTGTACATGCAGTCCTTTACGTCTTCCTCACAGAATGCTAATGCTACATCGGAGGCTTTGTCAGGGAAGCTGCAGATGAATAATTAATTGATGCCACCACAATTAGGGTGTAATTTACCTCGGCATTACGCAGTGATTTTATTAAGGACCACTGATGGGCTGGCAAGGAATCCATGCAAAATTCATGGGAAGACAGCACATCAAGAGAATTCAGAGTAAAGGAGCGCAAAAACTAGATAGACAACAAATCTCACCTCTTGAAAAATCTGTAATTGTGAACAGCTACTTTAGGGCGTGTGTGTTGGATTAGTTGAAGCCTCTCTGCAAGGGGCCGCATGGATTCAGTGGAGCTGCTGTCATAGCCCATAATGCTTCAGGGCTCTCCTGGGAATACGATGACGAGGAGGCAAACATGCTTGGGACACACCTGAATCAATGAACGAGTCAATCTCAGTTGAGGAAAGACTCCTAATTGTTTGTACTACATACTAATAATTGGGCCGAATTGGACCATTTTACATTATCAGTCCTCCATAACGTCTCATATCAGTAGTGGGTTTTTACACACAAACATACACTACTCACAAACAATTAAGGAAATTGGTCTATCGGGTGAAATTTCAGAATAAAACCTAAAATGTAAGGTAACCTTTAAATGTGAACTTATTTTGATGTTTTCCAAGCTTTTGAATGCACATTTCCAGCTGTTCATTGTTGGTGTTTTTTGCACAACCTGCTGTTCTCTAACCAGGAGCAGAATGGCAAAATTCACAAAAGCTGTTTGATCCATGTATATATTGCCAGGTTCCATTAGAATTGGTCTTTACATAAAAAGTCCCCTTCATCGTGTGGTTCATATTTGAAAATCTTGTGACCAAGACGACACCAAACGACTGATCTGCAGGTGCCTCACCATTGCGAAGCTTCAAAGAGGATATTCTCAGAGGGAAGTGGCCACTGGGCTTAGCGTGTCACAAAGCTTCATTAGCAGGTTTCCAAAGAGATGAAGAGTCACAGAAAAGCATCAATGTCCTTAGAAATGTATTGGGACATTCATGGATCAAACACGTGTTGTTAGAGAACAGCCTAATTGTGTCGAAAGTACTGAAACATTGAACAGTTGTAGATATTAATTCTAGTTTGTCAAATTAAGTTCACCTGTAAAGGTTGTAGTGCCTTTCAGGTTGACCCTGAAATTTCACTCGATATCCATCCATCCATCCATCCATTTTCTACCGCTTATCTGAGGTCGGGTCGCGGGACAGTAACTTTAGCGGGGATGCCCAGACTTACCTCTCCCCAGCCACTTCATCCAGCTCTTCCGGGGGGATCCCGAGGCGTTCGCAGGCCAGCCACAAGACGTAGTCTCTCCAGCGTGTCCTGGGTTGTCCCCGGGGTCTCCTCCCGGTGGGACGTGCCCGGAACACCTCACCAGGGATGCGTCCGGGAGGCATCCGAATCAGATGCCCCAGCCACCTCATCTGGCTCCTTTCGATGTGGAGGAGCAGTGGCTCTACTCTGTGATCCTCCCGGATGACTGAGCTTCTCACCCTATCTCTAAGGGAGAGCCCGGACACCCTGCGGAGGAAACTCATTTTGGCCGTTTGTATCCGGGATCATGTTCTTTTAGTCATGACCCACCGCTCTTGACCATAAGTGAGGGTAGAAACGTAGATCAACCGGTAAATCGACAGCTTCGCCTTTCGGCTTAGCTCCTTCTTCACCACAACGGACCGATACAAAGTCCGCATCACTGCAGCCCCTGCGTTGATCCGCCTGTCGATCTCCCGTTCCATTCTTCCCTCACTTGTGAACAAGATACTTGAACTCCTCCACTTGGGGCAGGATCTCATCCCTGACCTGAAGAGGGCACGCCACCCTTTTCTGACTGAGGACCATGGTGTCAGATTTGGAGGTGTTGATTCTCATTCCAGCCACTTCACACTCGGCTGCGAACCACTCCAGTGAGAGTTGGAGATCACGGCCTGATGAAGCCAACATAACCACATCATCTGCAAAAAGCAGAGATGCAATACTGAGGCCACCAAACCGGACCGCCTCCTCGCCTCGGCTGTGCCTTGTAATTCTGTCCATAAAAGTTATGAACAGAATCGGTGACAAAGTGCAGCCTTGGTGGAATCCAACACGGTCGAACGCCTTCTCCAAGTCCACAAAACACATGTAGACTGCTTGGGCGAACTCCCATGCACCCTTGAGGATCCTGCCGAGGTTGTAGAGCTGGTCCATGTTTCCACGGCCAGGTCGAAAACCACATTGCTCCTCCTGAATCTGAGATTCGACTTCCCGACGGACCCTCCTCTCCAGCACTCCTGAATGGACCTTGCCAGGGAGGCTGAGGAGTGTGATTCTCCCTGTAGGTGGAACACACCCTCCGGAACATGGTGCCCTCAGACTCGATGTCCCCCGCCTCCCCTGGAACATGAGCAAAGTTCTGTCGGAAGTGGCCGTTGAAAATCCTTCTGACAGGGGATTCTGCCAGACGTTCCCAACAGACCCTCACAATAGGGGTTTGGGCCTGTCACGTCGGACCGGCATCTTCCCCCACCATCGGAGCCAACTCACCACCAGGTGGTGATCAGTTGACAGCTCCGACCCTCTCTTCACCCGAGTGTCCAAGACATGCGGCCGCAAGTTCGATGACACGACCACAAAGTCGATCATCGAACTGCGACCTAGGGTGTGCTGGTGCCAAGTGCATGTATGGACACCCTTATGCTTGAACATGGTGTTTGTTATGGACAATCCGTGATGAGCACAGAAGTCCAATAACAGAACACTGCTCCGGTTCTGATAGGGGGGGCCGTTCCTCCCAATCACACCTTTCCAGGTCTCATTGTCATTGCCCACGTGAGCATTGAAGGCCCCCAGCAGAACAATGGAGTCCCCAGCAGGAGCGCTCTCCGGCACCCCCACCAAGGTACCAGACTGGTACCAGAGCCCAAGCTGTGTGTGGAGGTGAGTCTGACTATATCTAGTCGGAACTGCTCAACGTCACGCACCAGCTCGGGCTCCTTCCCTGCCAGAGAGGTGACATACCACGTCCCTAGAGCCAGCTTCTGTAGCCGGGGATCGGATCGCCAAGGTCCCCACCTTCGGCCACCGCCCAGCTCGCACTGCACCCGACCACAGGTGGTGAGCCCATTGGAAGGGGGACCCACATTACACATTGGGCTGTGCCACCAGGCGCTCGCCTTCGAGCCCCACCTCCAGGCCTGGCTCCAGAGAGGGGCCCCGGTGACCCGCGTCCGGGCAAGGGAAACCTAGATCCAGTCATATTTTTCATCATAGGGATCTTTTAGCCGTTCTTTGTCTGGTCCCTCACCTAGGACCTGTTTGCCATGGGTGACCCAACCAGGGGCATGAAGCCCCAGACAACTTAGGTCCTAGGTTCATTGGGACACACAAACCCCAACACCACGATAAGGTGATGGCTTCCAGGAGGGGACCCGATATTCAGATACCCCAATTTTTTTTGTGCGTAGTGTTAATTTGTGGGACCTTAAAGTTTCTCCTCCATAGACCATGACGGCTGAGGTGCAATCAGTCCCCCTATTTCCCTTTGAACATTAATTATTTCATCTCAGCAAGACATTTTGGACAATCGTATGCTTCCAACATTGTAGTAACAGTTTGGTGAAGGTCCTTCTCTGTTCCCTGTGCACAAAATTAATAAAAGCTTGTGATGATTTTGCTGTGGAAGACAAACATTCCATTCTTGTAGAAAGTCTTCCCAGAATAGTGGAAGCTATTTGCGCTGCAGTGGAGCGGTCCACCTCCATACTGTCTTCACTTTTCACTTCCAATGGGGGAATTGTCTGGTATCCCAAAACATTTGTGCCTACAGAAACAACTTTACAGACATACTGAAACTACAAGCTTTTCATGCGAACTTAATGACGTAAGCAGGATCGAGCACAGCACTTGAAATAATGTAAAGGAAATTTGGAAAAATGTCAGCCATGCAGCTCTGCTAGAACACAATTATTGAAAGTGAGTCCTTAAGTTCAATCAAGTGCTTCAAAACAATGTGGTCTAGCATGTCTGCCACAGGTTCTTTATTTGAATACCATTCTGCCCGTGCTTCTCAGTTTCCTCCAGCTATTCTGGTTAATAGAAGGCTAAATTAAGTGTGAATGATTGCCCTGGGATTGACTGGCCACCACAGCTTCTTGCCCGAAGTCAGATGGGATAAGCGCCAGCTCACTTTTGAGCATAATCTAGATAAGTGGTAGAAAATTGATGGACAGATGGGCATCTTTTTATATTACATGGTAAAATAATGACTTGACTCACTCTGAAATATGAACTCTAGCTTGTTTTGTTGTTCTGTTCCTTAGTATTGGACTAAACTAAAATATCTCTGCTCCACACCTGGGAAAACCATGCATATTCATTTCACTCGCGCTAGGTGACAATAAACTGGCGCTTCTTTGACAAAGCGCTTGATGACACCGTCTGAGCCCCCTAAATGAGAAACATGGTGGAGCGAAACAGCGTTTTAATGCGGTGAACATCTGTATGCAGCCGGCAAAGGTGCAGCATCAGGCAGGGATGAAATATTCATCGCGTTCCGTTTCTTGACGATGAAGCGACGCGACAGCGTTCAATATGTCCGAATGTGAGACACAAACCTGCCAACTTGTGTCATGACTTACTCTTAGTTCAACAGAATGTAAAGTTAGGTAATCAACGCAAAAAAAAAAAAAAAAAAGCCTGACCTCGAAAGAGACTAACCTACAGAGAGCCAATTGTATGTAAATATGGCGCAAGCATTCCCATGAATATTTAACGGCCTGGCAGTGTAGCACAGGAGATAAAAATAATTCTCCCGCCAAGTAAGGACCTCCTTATGAAATGGGGTAAAAGCTATTCTGTGTTATCAGATTTTTGTAGCGAGAGTGGCGTTTCTTTTGGATTGCATCATCTTTTATTTAAATGTCAGGACCCTGCGCTGGATGACGACTGTGGCTTTTCACAGCTTGCCGAGATCACCCTGATGAAGCGGACCTCGGAATTGGATTTGATGCCACTCGTGATGCAAAAGGTCAAAGTAAAAACAAAAGTAGAAGAAAAGAGGGGCTTATACACATTTGTGATATTAAGGATTAGTGTTTTTCCTCTCCCTCTTTGAAACACTGAAGGGGATTGTTTCCCTTCAAAAATAAGATTTACACTCTGACCTTCAATCCATTCAATATCAACAAACAGCAGGATGAACCAATCTGATCTGGCACCAAAATGCTAGAGGATCAATCCATAGAAGTTAAACAGAGCATTAGTTAGACATCCACTGATGGTAGGTTTCGTGCTGGAGGGTCACATATAGCGGCTGGGGCAATCCGCTTCTTCCTTGACAATTGCACCGTGTTGTTTGTGGTTCAATAAACAACACTGTATATGAAGCCTTAAAAACATTTTTTCCTGATGAATACACCAGGGGTCACTTTTAATCCATTGCAGTGTGTCGGTAGATGTGCTGCGTGGAGTCGCTTACTGTAAAGTAATCGGTTGGTGACGGTTCGGTGTACGGTGGCCCTCACTTGAACACTATGCTTATTATTGTGACTGTAGGTTGAAGTGGTGAACAGCTGCACTGCATCGTACTGTTTGTATTATTTTGGTTATATACCTTTTTAGATACCTTTTCAAGATTCATGGTTGACTTTTTGTACACAAATTGTTGCTGCACATCGTTCAAATGTGAAAATTCAACTACCAAGTAAATCTTTATCTCCCTGGTTCTGAAAATGGGTCTGTGTGGAAGCCGTTCTGAACTTTCACCCTGCTGTTATGTAACAGTGGGGCTTATTTACAAAATAACCGCATGGACACGGAGTTTCTCCACCCATGGCTGGGTGAAGATCCAGAGCCACTTTCAAGTAACGAACAGACTATTTAGTCTGAAACACTATCACATAGAAGAATATCATTTAGAAACATCCCTATGGGACAACCCTTGTATAATATCAGAGTCAAACGGTAAGCAGAGCTGCAGTGAGTTTTGTTGGATGGACAGATTAGCACGAGCCAACGGTGTTAGCTTCTGATAACCGGTTTGATTAAATTGTCGACCTGGTGGGGGTGGGGAAGGGCTATTTGTGTTTGGTGCTGTGTCCACTGCATGCGCTACATGCACGGATAGGCACACTATATGTCTATGAACTATAGTGCATCGAGTGCAGTGAGTGAAAATGTTATTATAACTCGCTTTGTTGCAACGCCCTAGCCCCAGGTCATCATGGTAACGAAAGCCAGACTCTCCATTGGCCCAACAGTATATGGGGCACGGTAGATACCCGCCCTTAAAAGACGCTGATTTCAACGAGACAAGAAATAGGAAAAGTGCTATAATTCTCTATCCTTCTTTTTTTTTAATGCAAGCATGCCACAGAATAATTAAGGCACCTCAAAACTGTTTTACATTGTGAAAAAAAAAAAATGCTCATTATGTTGGTGTCCTTTAAATAAATTGCTGAATTCCATCATCTCCACAGAATTGTTCACGGCTCAGCCTTCATTAAAAGGTCACCCGCCGCTGGATGTTTATGCTGATGTAATCCGTGCATATTGTCTTGCAACTGCAATTGATGCCTCTGTAAATGTGTGTGTTTGCGTGTGAGAGAGGAATACAGTAAACAAGTGTGCATCAAGAATGGCTTTGTGTGATTAGGATGAGAACACAGAACAGTGGATAATTGACTGCGCCAGCAATCAGGCCCCACACAGCATGTTGACTCTTAGCATTGTTTACTATAGATTAGGTTTAGTGTGTATATGGAAATTGGCAAACTGACATGATCAAGTATCAATTTAATTGAAAGTGAATGGTGGGAACTTTTATGATAAACATGATTAGCAAAACAAACTGTCATCTCTTCATAGATTTTAAAGGACGACTGACTTGGCATTGGATCAATTTATTTTTAGCAACTTGAAAAATTAAGGTAATCAACCTGTCTGTGGACAACTGATGTTTTATAAATCCTAGTTAGAATTACTCTTAAAACTCACCTGGCAGCACAAGTGCAACATGTGTGATATCCAGAAAACACGAATCAGAACTAAAATGCATTATCAATGATTACCAAACCCCACCTGGAGTAAACTGTATGTGCGGTTTATCGTGTCTATCGTGAGCGCTTTTAACGGGCCGCAGCACAGGGTCGGGTGAAGAGGCCTGCGTGAGTGAGATACAGCGCGGTCCGACTAAACACCACCGCCTGCTCGTCGCGAGATTAAAAGACATGCTGGCTCACGATAGCATCTGATGAAATTTATTGGATTTACACTCTGCGAAAAGTCCAAAGTTGCAGAGAACACCTCGGGATGTGTGGGCCGACCCGTGCCTTGAAAGGCAACACGCATTAGGGTTTCTGCATGTGTTTATCGACAAATGCAGATGGCGAAATTCAAAGGCAGCAATCCTGTACGTGGGGTTTCAGTGTACTGCAGGCAATTTTATTTTCTGTGTGACTAGGTGATAAAAAGAAATAAGAATGTACAATGGTACCTCAACTTATGAGTTGCTGGGTTGCGAGCAAAAATTTGAGTTTCGACCGTCAGATGGGGACAGCAAACTTCACAGCAAGCAGCAGATAGTGAACAAATAGGACTGAGCCAGACCGTGAATAGCGAAAATCTGCAGATAATTGAAAACCTCTTGAATAAGTGGGGATAAACCCCCAATAAGCGTTTTCTGGGTTAGACGTGCACAAAGATTATTATTTTTTTTTTCCATAATAAAAAAATAATAAAACAAAAATAGGTGAATCTGGCGGTGCCGAACTGCAAGTATGCGGGGGTCCACTGTATTGAACCAAACCACGTAGGACAAAGGCCTTAAAGTCCATCCATCCATTTTCTGAGCCGCTTATCTTCACAAGGGTCGCGGGCATGCTGGAGCCTATCCAAGTTATCATCGGGCAGGAGGCGGGGCACACCCTGAACTGGTTGCCAGCCAATCGCAAGGCACATACAAACAAACAACCATTCACACTCACATTCACACCTACGGGCAATTTAGAGTCTTCAATCAACCTACCGTGCATGTTTTTGGGATGTGGGAGGAAACCGGAGTACCCGGAGAAAACATGCAAACTCCACACAGGCGGGGCCGGGGATTGAACCCCAGTCCTCAGAACTGTGAGGCAGACGCTCTAACCAGTCGTCCACTGTGCCGCGGCCTTAAATTCCACTAGCATAATGCGAAACACAATAGACGGGCTATTGAAACTAGCATTGATGTTTTGGAAATTACAATGGCTTATATTTCAACACAAACCGTAGCGACACATGCAGAACATACAATACTCTCAAGCATATAATCTTTATCCTCTGCGATTATTACAGCTTAGTCGCAACGGCCTTCTTGTCTGTTGAAATCATTGTCATTACTGTATGTTTTTATAAAGCATAATACTGTAGAGTGCTCTTTTTGTCAATCAAAAACATGTTACAAATGTTTGTTTTGGGGATCTAGAACAGATTTATGGCAATAATGATGTTTTGAGTTCCTAACTAATTGAACTCAGTCAAGGCACAACTGTATAACAATCATTAAGATATCCATTATGGATCTCCAGAAGGAAAATGAAGGAAATCATGTAAGAATGCTGCATTTTCCTCACAACAAAAGCTCCTAACACGTGTCTCGACTCCAACATTTAGCGGAAGGAGTGTCCGCAGACACACATTTATTGAGGAAATGAATCGTTAAAATATGAAAAATTACCATGTTAACTAGATTAGGCAGGGCAACTTATCAAGTAATCTCCTGATAAGGCATCCGAGCGGCTTGATGGATGGCGCGCCACCTCTATGCGCCGGGAAAGAATTCCTGATTGCTCGTTGCAATTATGTGTTGCCACAAAATAATACCTATTAGTAGGTGTTCCGTCTCCCCAAAGATGTGCTCATTTGCATGTATTCACTGGAGAATAGAAACATATCCTCACTTATTGTATAATAATGTAATAATTTACTCAACAATAAAATGTTTTCTTTTACTTTTAACCGGTACCTTGGCCAAATGTAATTTGATTGATTGATTTTTGCCCTCACGTTCACGGCAATGGATTTTTGCATCAGACACCTTAATGATCCGTGCATATAGATTTGTAAATGTTTAAACAGAGGTCTTCTGTGGAGCCAGTGCGTCAAACTGCTCCATGAAATGTAAAATATTACATCTTTAAATGAGTTCGAATTGCCTCACAGCATGCCATTAAACACCAGCATGGTTAATGGAAGAACTGAATTGCAAGGAGAAAAGAAAATTCATAAAATCAGTTCATAGGAAAGATTTACCATTTATGACACATTTCAGCTATGTTGTGTATCCATTGTGAGAATAGCTTTTTTTATTTTTATTTTATTTTGCTTTTGTAAAAAATATAAGGAATATTTTTCATACATTGATATAAAAGCCTTTAAATTAAATAAAGACATGAAATACATTTTTTATTTCCAATATATTTTACAATATATTAAAGAACACAATGTAAACTTTTGATAATTGTTTTCGAGTTTAAATATATAAAAATAGATACAATTATGAATCAAATATGTACAATTATATAAAACGTTATTCTGAGTACGGTATATAAAATGAAGAAATGTCAAGAATAAAATAATTGGATGTGTAGTAAACACCGATTTATACAACAACAGAAAAGCAAAAAACACAATGACGAAATAATGGGAATTGTTATTTACTAAATTATTAGGTAGGCTAATGCAAGTACAGTAATACAACAGTTTAACGTTCCAGGGTGGACATGGTGGCTGGCTGGAGAAATGTAACAAAAAAAAAAAAAAGTGCATTTGAGGCGAAGGCATATTAATGAGTTTTCATTAAAATTGACTTTTTCTTTTATTGGATACTGTGTTTTATGTTAAATTGAAAACTTTAAAAGGTGTAGTCCAGAGACAAATCAAAGTGTGTTCTTGCAATGTTTTTCTTTGAAACAGATTGGATCTTTCTTTTGAAGAGAAATTAAATTTCAGGTACAATTGAAGCGGACCGATCAAGATTGTCCCCGAGGGTGTGTGTGTGTGTGTGTGTGTGTGTGTGTGCGTGAAGTAAAAATTAAATCGTATCGAGAAACCCAGTGTGCGTGTGTATGGACATTTTTGAGTGAGCGTTAAAAACCTATTCATGCGAGTGTGGCCGGCTCTGGTACTTAAACACCACGTTAGGTTTATTAATTTAATGTGACTCCTGCTTCCCGAGAATACATTCACCCCACCGCTAAGTGAATTGGCATGGCTGATTGTGGATGTAATTGCTCATTAGCATGGCCCAGCGGTGCTGCAGTCCCGCAGGTGCATGGCGCGCAACTCTCGCTAGGGGTTTGAAAGTCAGTCTGAGTACTCTTTGCGTCACCCTGATCTAATGTCAGAGGAGTCCAAAATACTTAAACTGTGTACTGAAGTAGAAGTATAAATACTAATAACATACTCTGGTATAAGTAGAAGAAATAGTGATTCAACTACTTTACTTAGTACTTTCTAAGTAAATAAGTAAAAAGCCTTATTTGACAAATTAAGGAGTACAAACTAGAGAGCAGAGTTTTCAAAAATATGAGGTAAAAGCTAGCAATTCCTCAGAAAAATAATTATTAAAGTATGGATACAGTGGAAATATAAAGTCTACATACCCCTGTTCAAATGGGAAGTTTTTGGACATAAACAATGAGACCAAGACAAATCAAAACCTTTTTCCACCATTAATGTGACCTATATCCTGTAACTCAATTTTAATTTTAATTATTTTTTTTTTAAAATCTTATTGAGAGGGGAAGTAAAAATAAATAACTTCGATGATGTTTTTGCACACCCTCATGTAACTGGGATGTGGCTGTGTTCAGAATTAACCAATCACAGTCAAACTCATGTCAAATGGAAATCAGCAGTGCACACAACTGCCACCATTTAAAGTTCCTCCGATTAAGCCCAAATGAAGTTCAGCTATTCAAGTAGGATTTTCCTGATTCTTTTTCTTTTTTTCTATTTCTTTCTGGGTGCTCCGGAGAGGACGTTTTGGGCTGTCCATTCTTCAAGGCTTTAAGGAGGGCTTCGAGAAAGTTCATGTACTTTTAATACCACTAGTTCTGTCGATTCATGCTGTAAAGCTTAGGTAAACATTGTTTGCGTGTGTGAATAAATGTTGACAACGGGGAGGAAAGGAGGCGATGTTTTGCAAGATGCAATCCAATTGGTCGACATCCTGGTGCTATGTCGCAGCGTTGACATTCATATGTCACAATACACGGAAGATATTTGCATTTTGGCATCGTAGGGCCAAATCGTTGGTCGTGGATTATGTAACACAACAAGGAGTTTTGTCGTTCCTGGCAAAATATGTCGAGCCCAATCTGGGAAATTGCTCGTGATAGCAAATCGGGCCGGTAATGTGGCTGAAATCCTGTAGTCTGATCTGATCCGAGCAAATGGTGGTGACCCACTTAAATATACTTGTTGCAGAAGGGCAAAGACAAACGTGCATCACGGTAAAGATATAAACAGATTCATAAATATTGTGTGAGCTCCACAATTTACATGTTGGCCTTCAAACACTGTGGATACATAAATCATAAATCATCCTAACCACTCATTAAACCCATTACACTGTTGTAGTTATAGAAACATAATAACGGTAAAGACATGCAGTAATTCCCACACGTTCACAAATTCATACATATTCATTCAGATCTCAGAAATAACACCATCGATTTTTCTGTCCGTTATTGTGGGAATGCAAAATGGCTGCCTCATCCTTGCTCTTGAGCTCACAGATCCCTCTGCTGTATTGCAACAACATCATGAGGCTCTCTCCAGTGGCATTAACGAAAAAAGAGAGCTTTAGTGACAAAGATGGACCGTTTGTAAAAGAACCAAAAAAAGGAACTCTGAAGACACGAAGATACATTTGTGTTAGTTTTTGTGGAAAAGGCATGTCAAGCAATAGGCAAAGAAGCAAAAAAAAATCCTATAATTCCAAAAATGGAATTAGCATTTTCAGAAGAAATGTTGCAAAACATGAAACTTCATTTTGGACACCGAACCGTCAAGACATTTTTCCCTTAACAGTTTGAAAAATATTATAACATAGAATATTTTTTTTCTTGGAAATAATTATGACCCATATCCACTGTACCTGAAAAATAGGCTTAAGTACTACTTCTCACCACTGTGTAACACAGAGAAGATAACCTGTACACCACACACACAAAGAGAGACAGAGAATAATATTTAATTTTCTAGCTCACAAGGTTAACGGCATCGTTTGTCTTTTGTTGATATGGCCGGCAAATCGATTTTTCTTGCTGTTTGGCAGCGCGCACCATTTCCACCTGCCATGCCTCAGAGTCAACAACATAACGGGAGACACACAAACAACCCTTGCGCACCTTGACCCTGTGAACTACAAAAAAAAAAAAAAAAAAAAAAAAAAAAAAAGCTCCACTGCCCTTAGCTGGTAGCAGTGGAGCACATTTCTTTTTTTCTTAAATCAAAATCCAATTCACTCCGTTGGCAGGTTCTGACACCATCTTGCCTCCTCTTCCCCCCTCACATTCAACTGTGGACTTCCCTTGAGGTTATTAACCTTTAGGCCTGGCAAGCTGAATCAGAGGTCCCTGAAGGCAACGCGGGCCGGCAGCAGGTGGATGCGAAAAGAGTGGAACAGCAACAGATGTTTAAAAACAAAAAAGCACAACTGCTGAATGCGTGTTACAGAAAGGCAACAAACAACACAACATTTGTGAGTTTTTTTTTTTTTTTTTATTGCGGCAAGAATACTCTCATACATGATATGGATCTTGTAGCGGAGGATGCGACTCCATTTTTAATGCGGCGAGGCGCTTGTTATCAGGAGGCAACGATGTGCTCGCCTCTGCCAAATAGAAATGACACCCAACACAGCAGCGTGTGTATGTGTGTCTTTGCGTGTGTGTGTTCTAAGGATTACAAAACAATGTTTTCATTGGAAGCTGCAGTTCGGTGATTGCAGGACAGTGAGGAAGGTACAGCGTCTCCACCTCCTCATCCTCTCGCTGCCATTATGTGAAGGACAATAACCACAAACTCTTCCTTAAACCTTTTAGGGTTAGCGTCAACGTAACGTTAACGTGTAGATCTTTATTGACACACACTAAAATGGCTGAAATACCGGAACATTCACGACACTTGACTGATCAGCTTCGGGATTAAAAGTTCCATTTTTCCACGGCAAAGCAAGAATCCTGTGGATTTTATTTTACATTCACGTTTTTGACTAATCCGTGAACCATGAACTATGACTATGTTCATGCCGCAGGGGTTGTTGCCCAATTCGAATTTTTTTGTTAAATCCGATCTTTTCATGTAGTCGTTCACAGTACAAAAACAAAGGCGACTTCTAATGAGGAAGAAATGTGTCCGTGAAGTGACACTCATGCGCACAAAACAGGGCATCACTTTGCGCATGTGCACAAAAATTAATTGGTGTGTGTTCATAATACAATTCCAATTCTAATGAAGTTGGGACGTTGTGTTAAACATAAATAAAAACAGAATACAACGATTTGCAAATCATGTTCAACCTATATTTAATTGAATACACTACAAAGACAAGATATTTCATGTTCAAACTGATAAACTTGATTCTTTTTCGCAAATAACCATTAACTTTGAATTGTATGAGTGCAACACATTCCAAAAAAGCTGGGAAAGGTGGCAAAAAAAGACTGAGAAAGTTGAAAATATAGTGTGCACGCGGAGACGCCGAGTTAATGTCTTTTGCGGAGCCGATCAATGACGTCATTATTAAAGCCGATCAGCATAAAATGTTAAATATCGGCCGATACCGATCAGCCCGATCAAATCGGTGTAAAGTCTCATTAATGGTGGAAAATGCTTTGAAAACATTTACATTTATATAATACACATCAAAGAGGTTTGTGCTCGAGCGACCACAATTTTTGTCTAGTGTTATTAGTCTTTGTCAAAGCGAAGACCATTTTAGCTAATATCTGATCCACAATGGTGGACGTAATTGGGGTAAAAGATAAACTAAGGTACATGTTTATTTGTTACATGGGTGTCCTATTGAGTTTTCTCATGAAGAAAAATCAGTGATTACACAGAGACAGCACTTCACTTCAGCTGATATAATTTGATACCATATTGGCATTTTTTTTGCATGGTACATCTGCTGTGTACTTTGAAATAAGTTGAAGTAACCTCATTTGAAAATGCACCAATTAAAGACTGCGTGTGTTTGTATTTGAACAGCTCAGTTAGAACCCAATGGAGTCTCATTCTGAACGCAGCTACGTTCCAAAACGCTCGCTTTACATGTTTAGCATGATCCATAGCTCCATAACAAAAGACTATTCATCGGCGTTTAACCTTCACACTCAATTTCACGCATGTGCGAAAAGCCAACTCGACTGTTTTCTTTTGACTCCTGTGGCTTCTCAGGGAGCAACAAAGGAGAGTTCCACATTAAATAAAAAATGAGCAAAGCAGGCGAAGTTTCATTATTCATCTGGAGCTGGCAACTCCCCAGCTTCCCATAGGGAGCACCGTGAAATTTCAATTGGCGTGATGCTATGGTATGCGTTGCGTTTTAATTTCAATGTTGCAGACTCTGACTTCTCTCTGGGGCGACGAGGAAACTTCAAAAACCAACCGAATTCTACGTGCGTTAAAAATCATCCACTTTAAGGACAAGTTAACTAGCCAAACATCAATGATAATGACGCTGATTATTTTAGACAAGTGAGAAGCGAGTCGCCCGCCATGCTGGTCTTACCACTTCTTTTTGCTCCAAGCAGTGAAAAATTGACAGCCTTATTTCATGTTTACAAAAATCAGGCCTCCATATCAACACAACAAACTCACTTAGCACACACACACGTAAGCCTCTACTCAGGAATAAGAATAAATGTAGCAGACTGAAGCTTTTGATGATAAACAATAGATTCTATAGTGCCTGTCTCCAGTCAGACTTAAGTCACAAGTTGTAGGACTCAAACTTAACTTAAAAACTCAACTCAACTTGACTTTGACTTGATATTCATGTGATTCGACTTGACTTAGATTTGAACTACATGAGTCGACAAACCTTGCCTGTTTACGTTTGAAAATCTGCATTTCAAAGATTAGTGGCGGTTTCTGGTATGTGCAATATGTACAGCCGCACATGGCAGGATTTCTTGGGGGGAGGGCAATGCACTTGCCCCCAAAAGACGCTACGTGAAATGGTTTTCTATTGACATCTTGACACGTAAACCATAGACATTTGTATTGGGAATTGGCGCCTCCTTGTGGAGACATTATAAGGGGACTTCAAGGATTTAGCTAATAAACGTTGACATGAGGTTATCGATGTCAAGGAAGTATGACATCTTTGTTGTTCGAAGATTTCTGTACAGTATGTGGGGGGAGCAACTATTGTTCGTAGAAAGTGACTGTGATTGTCATGGTTCTGGGTTTGCTGAGTGGTTGATTAAAAACATAAGCTAACCAGCGTTGCAAGTTGCGATATTCTCCTTTTTTTTTCCGGTACAAATGAATTGAAAAGTAAGAGTATTCTTGTAAAAATGTTGATGGTGGTGTTTAAATCAACTGAAGGTTTAACAGTAAAACGTACTCAACAGTACCTCTGTTTTACTGTATATTGATGATGATGATTGGGGCATGGGCGGGGCTCTTGTTGCTCTTGTTATGAGTTGAGATAATGACTGAGAGAACATGTCTGAAGTTGAATGGGAAAATACTGACAATGCTGAAAATCAATTTGTCTAATGCACTGCTTCTAAAACGTCTTACACCAAGTACCACCATAATGACCAACATCAAAAAACTAATGTACTAGGCGTAAGTATACATCGAGTTTTTATAAAAAGTGTATTCACTATCATAAACCACTGCAATGGTTTGAAAATTAGCTCTTAAATAAAGGAAGAAAACAAAAACGACTTCAATAATGGTTATATTAAAATGTAATTCACATTAGTGAACTTGAATAGATCATTAAAAACATTTACATTGCAGATGGTTTGTACTTTAAAGTTGAATAAAATTAAATTGTGCTAAAAAATGTACTGTACTGGATTATACAGTAAATAAAATTTAAACGGGTTGTATGCACAGTTACAAGCTTCATTCTAATCTGTCTGATTGTATTATATGTATAGGTTTAAATAATGTTAAATATTGTAAATTGTTTAATTTGGTGATTCTTTCGCACACCACTAGAGGGAGCCTGCGTGTACCAGACTGAGAATCCAGTATTACGTTGAAACTTGCTACCACCGCCTTGTTGTTTATGTTTTAAAAGAAAGCAGGCCGCTACCTCAACCTGAGCACATTTTTACTTAGCCTTAGGTGTAGAGCGCTAATGGCTGGCAGCAAGGAGGACTCAACCTGAGAGCCAATGAGCCAGAGAAAAGAAAAATAAGAGAGGAAAAAAAAGCTTCCAGAATTTCAGGAGGCATCACGTGGAGAAACATTTGGCAGGTGCTGTTGTTATATTTGACATGCTGCATAGCGGATGACGAGCTCTCCTCCAGCGGCAACGACATGACGAGACGCCAAAGCCCAGCAGACAGCGAGAACCCCGCGGGGTGATTATCTGCTGTCTCTCTTTGTGTAGCCTCGAGACGAAGGGAGGAAACATCTCTTATATATACTTGATTCGAGAAAAAATGTGCAAACAGTGGCGGTCGCCGCCGAGGTTCCTTTCCAGCGTCTCGTGATGTGTGTGATTCCTTCAGGGGTTTTAAAATCCATAATAGCGCTGCTAAACTATGAGCTCATGAATTATGCATCAGTTTAGAGGAAATCATTGCTGTTCCTAAGTCAGTTACCAGCAACAATAACAACAGATGAAAGTGCTCGCATTATGGAAGCTTTTTCAGAATTAAGAGTACAGGAGATATTCACAGTGCAATTACATTCTTTATACTGTCTGTACTGTATATTTTAAAGTTCCTTAATCGTCCTTTCACGTTGCATTTTTTTAAAATTTAGTTTCAAATAGATGGGAAACACCAAGCATTAGCTTTTTGGTTTATTACTTGCAAGGAAAACAGAGTTTGTACAGCGAGACACACGGAACGCTGTATGTACAAGGTCTTCTAACATTGTAAGCCTCATAGCATAATTCGCAAAAAAAGTCTTTTTTTTTTTTTTTTAACAAGAAAAAAAAAATAATTCAATAAACAAGAAGAGTCCAGTTTCCTTTATTCAACCTTTGCAGATTACCATGACCTGGATTACACCGAATCTATACAGACGTACAGTCGTAAAAACACATTTTATTTTTTAGCAAGCTTTTTTTTTTTTTAATGTCATGACAGTCAATTAAAAATGACTTGGGCATTTATGCTATTACCCTAATGACATTTAATTGTTACTTGAAAACAGTGTACGAGAATAACCTTGGGTGTTATAAACCATCTGCTTATACCAACTCTTAATGCATATAAATTATTCCCAAGTAGCGGCCTGTTCTGTTAAAATTCTTTTGCTTATTATTTTTCAATATGTACTCTTAATTTGAAAAAAGTTGGGTTTGTCAGAACTGGACACATTGGTCAAACCTCATTTCTTTATTTGCAACCTCTTCAGTCCTCACGTCTCTGTTTACATTTTCCTACCTCCCACCAGAGATCCCATCGAGGAAAAGAGGAGAACAACAAAGGAGAACGACAAAGGAGAACGACAAAGGAGTCGAATTCAATTAAAGTCAAATATGATTAACACTGTTACTCTTATCAACTCCCATCATGAGTGGGCTTCCTTCTCAAGCGGTTGGTTGTAATACCGGTGTTGTAATACAGTGTTGATACGTTGCCTAAGCATTATGTAGAATGCAAAAACAGTGTATAAGCAGCAAAATGTTTTTTATTTTCTTAATGGGTCCAAATGTATGACAAAATGAAAGCCTAATTACTATTATGACTTTCATTGTGGAGTAATCAATAGCAATGTAAGTAAGTAATTTCAAGCAAAGCAAAGTAATTGATATAGCGCATTTCATACACAAGGTAACTCAATGTGCTTTACATGATTAAAAGCATTTAAAAACAGAAAAAAAACAGCTTATAAACATTTAAAACAAAGCGGAAAAAAATAAAAGTATAATTAAATCGGCATAAAGTGCAATAAATATTATTTAAAAGTGGAAATGCTGGATTTAAATACATTCACACTTGGGGCTGACGTCACTTCTGTTGGCAACTTATTCCATTTCATCCATCCATTTTCTGAGCCGCTTCTCCTCACTAGGGTCGCGGGCGTGCTGGAGCCTATCCCAGCTGTCATCGGGCAGGAGGCGGGGTACACCCTGAACTGGTTGCCAGCCAATCGTAGGGCACATAGGAACAAACAACCATTCGCACTCACAGTCATGCCTACGGGCAATTTAGAGTCTCCAATTCATGCATGTTTTTGGGATGTGGGAGGAAACCGGAGTGCCCGGAGAAAACCCACGCAGGCACGGGGAGAACATGCAAACTCCACACAGGCGGGGCCAGGGATTGAACCCGGGTCCTCAGAACTGTGAGGCTGACGCTCTAACCAGTCGGCCACCGTGCCGCCACTTATTCCATTTGTGTGCAGCATAATAACTAAATGATGCTTTACCATGTTTGCTTTCGACTCTGTGGTCCACTATATGACCTGAGTCTGTCGATCTCAGAGCCCTACTGGGTTTATATTCCATTAGCATTTATTTCATGTGTTCAGGACTTAAACCATTTAGTGATTTTTAGACTAGTAGCAGAACTTTAAAATCTATTCTAAAGCTGACTGGGAGCCAGTGTAGAGACTTTAGAATTGGAGTAATATGCTCTGACCTCTTTGTTCTGTTCAGAACCTGAGCTGCAGCATTCTGAATGAGCTACAGCTGTTTAATGCTCTTTTTGGGGAGTCCAGTCAGAAGACCATTGCAATAGTCAAGTCTACTTGAGATAAAAGCATGGATGAGCGTCTCCTGGTCTGCTTGGCACATAAAAGCCTTCACTCTAGATATGTTCTTCAGATGGTAGAAGGCAGTTTTAGTAATTGTTTTGATATGATTGTTGAAAGTCAGGACGGAATCTATCAGTATACCAAGGTTTCGGACTTCGTCTTTGGTTTTTAAAGAGATTGATTCCAGGTATTTACTAACAGAAATACTCTTTTCTTTATTTCCAAAAACAATTATCTCAGTTTTCTTGTGGTTTAATTCAAGAAAACTTTGGCTCATGGGTGTGTGTTCCGGTTGTTGTTTTCCCCCTGTGTCGTACACACCTGCTCCTGAGAGCATCTTCACCACCTGTGCCTCGTTCACCCCAATTACCCCTTGCATTTAACCTCGTGTCTCATTCTTTCTCGTCGCCAGTTCGTTGTACCTTGTCGTCGCGTTCCAGCATTCCTTGTTTCCACATCACAGACTCATAGTAAGACTAGACCCTGTTCCGATTATCGACCTCGCCTTTTTGCCTCACGTTTTTGGATACTGTTGCCTTCTTTGGATTGCCTGCCTGTGAACCGACCTCTGCCCGTATATTAAACCTCTCTTTTTGAAACTGTCCATTTGTTTTGGAGTCGTGCATTTTTGGGTCCTATCCTCTGTTCCGTTCATGACACATCCAGTTATTTATCTGTTTTAGACAGTGGCACAACACATCAATTGAACTGTAGTCCTCTGGAGACACTGCTAGATATAACTGTGTGTCAGTTATAGTTTTATTTCAATTTCAGTATTAAATAATGCCCAAAATAGAACTGGCGCTCTGCAAAATGTGTATATTTATCCTAAAATACTCAAGGAATGACAAAAACAAAAGTATACTTTACCCTGGCCTCAATTTTAAATCCAGCTGGTACATGCCCATTTTTATGTCACTGTCAGGGAGCTAAAATACTTCTGTGAAGAATGCATTACTGATTGCTCAAGTTTAGCTGTTCCGTGGAACCTTCTTTGTTGCTCAAACCTCACTCCCGAGTCACATTTAACCCAATTGAAATGCTCCTTAATATGGCGGCGTGAGAGCTTGCCAAATACAACTATCTCAGTTTTGTTGTGCATCAAGGAGCTAGGAACGTTGCAACTAAGAAAATGTTTGTCCATTTCTGATAAGCACAACCTCGTCCAATCAGCTTCCAGAGTTTTTCAGGAAAAGTACCTGGCCTTTTACAATCAGTATCTATCTGGTCTTTCTCAAAGGTATCTCTGTAACAAGCTCTCATTAGAGACATTATTGTCAGGTTAAAAGTGCAGACTGAAAAAAAGAAGAAAAGGAAAAAAAACTTGAAGCAGCATGTCGCACAATACACCTGAGGTTATTCTTGTGCGCTAGGTTTCAACCAACTGTCAACAATTAGACGTTATGATCATGAGGCAAATTTTTTATAGATCATTTTTAAAAGGAGCTTTTCATGAAGCCAATCTGCCCAGTTCTGATAAAACTGCTGCTATGGCACCAGCCACATTTGACATATTTCCACAATCTCTCATTAAAGACAATGATATTATTGAAATAGACATGTATTTCTGTAGATTTTTTTATTTTTTTTTAAATCATCATTTAATTTTCTTTTGTTGGGTTCTCAGAGCTTTTTAGACACTCTGCTGACTTTGCTATTAATGATTGTGAGCCGAGCAAGCTTGGTGAAAAATGACCGCCTCTGGAGGCGCCCGCCCGACATAAATCTGATTAGAAGCGAGTGTGGAAAAGTCTCACCCGCATAAAGTTTGAATGGATTCACTCTGTGTTTAACACTCCCTTCATAATGGAGAAGCCGGAGGAAGACAGGAGATGTAGAAGAATGTGTTTACTGCTGTGTGCAAAACTTAAGCTTTGTACAGGAAAAAGAAAACAATTGTAGGAGACTGGAAGAGCATCCATCATGAAATTCCTGTTAATAAACAGTCATAGATTATATAGAGCAGGTGTGGGCACATTTTTTTACATGGACAGATGAGCCAGGTCGTGTAGATAAGGTAAAAAAAAAATATTTTGCATGTAAAATATGTCAATAATGTTATTTTAATAATAATAATACATTCATTAGCATTTTTTATTTATACTTATGATTCATATATTTATTAGAAAGTATTTATTTTTCTAATTTGATTAAGGTCTAATTACACAACACTTAGGACAGTGCAGTGTGCCATCCACCGACACATTCATTGTGTATGTGATGCTGCACCGCAAATGATGCAACGCCATTCCGCGTTCGTTGGCAGCGCGGGAAGTGGGTGTTTGCCGCGCCACCAAACGTGCCCAGATTTAAGAATGTTTGCTTCCGGCCCAGCGCCGCTGTGACAACAAACGGCATAATCCAATAGGAGAGGTGGTGGCGGAGAGATTTCAGAGTGACAAGAGAAACAGCATAAGGAAAATGAAGGAAAAAAAAAAACATTATGACAAGGTGAAGAAGGCACTGCGTTCGACGGAGATCTCCATTTCCAGGTTGGTTGAAAGTGGTAGAAATGTGTGATTTTAGCCATTTTATCATTAAAAATGTTCGCTCGAAATAAAATATAGCATTCCCACATACAGTATACTTGTAAGTCGGAATGCGCTGCAGTCACAAACCTTTGCTAATGCAGTAGTAGAGTCATAGTTACAGTAAATATTTGTATGAAAAACACTTCAAATCAATTGATATAGCAATTGTCATACATTAAAATGCAACACAAAGTACTTTACACAAATAAAAACTACTAGGTGAAAAATAAATTTTAAAAAATCATATGAAAAACATTAAGTACGAACTGAGATGCCATATGTCGGGACTGTCGTAAACCAAGGTATGAAACTCATTGACTCTACCAATGAGCGGTTACGTTTCCAACACAGTTAGCTGGTTCGTTGTATAGTTTGTTTATCACAAAACTTGGTGGAAGGGTGATGCATTGGTCAAACAAATTAGTCTTGCAGACTGAGGAATTTTTCTTTTTTCTTCAGTACGAATGGTACAGTCCACCCCTGAATCAGAATACCAGCACCTGTCCATTTGTAATGGATGGAGTTTGCTGTTGACAGTTAGTCCTTCAGTGGTGGTATTCTAGTTTTCTGAAGTGTCCCCCCCCCCCACCCCCTTACAAGTATATTTACATTTTTAGCCAAAATATCACTTCTGGTAGTAAGTGTGAAGGCCACCCAATTATTCTTTGGGGAAGCAGGCAATACAGAGAATGGACATCCATAAGCAACCGTAGACTGGATGATGATGAAAAGGAGTAGGTGGGATGTGTAATGGGAGATCTGAAGGAGGGAAACAACAGAGATTTTTTTTTTAAAGGACAACGGCTACGAATGATTGGCTGGGAGAACAATGATTTGACACAAAGCGGTAATTTTAGAAGCGTGAATGAAAGAGATATTGACAGCAAGGGACGGCCCGTGTGACAGGAATTCCCAGCGGGGGGGGGGAAACGAGGGGAAGATTGCCTCCATCATGAGAAGAACAATTGGCTTTGACAAGCTGATTTACTAAGTGGGAAGTTGTTTACTAAAATTGGTGCATGGAGGGGATCCAGAGAGTAAATTCCCTCTTAAGATTCTATTACAGTATGCAACAGAAGCCATTTGAGACCCCCTTTTTTTAAAACATTTTTGTTTTCCTCTCCGAGCACTGAGCAGTTGGGTCTCACCATTTTATACTTTGTTCTTGTCCTCATTAGGTTCATGTCATGAATAACTGGAGTCTATCCCAGCTGACTTTAGACAAGAGCCAAAGTACACCCTGGACTGATCGCCAGCCAATCGCAGGGCACATATTGACAAAGAACAATTCACTCACATTCACCCCTATGGTAATAGCATGGGAATTGCAGGGGGTTCACTGTATCCTAGAAAGTTGCGTGGTGCTACATTACAAAGTTTCTTGGAATCTAATGTGGGCAGAGCATGATGTCAAACTTTGCTTATCATTCTGAGGAGTCACTATGAAAAAGATGTGCCACGGTCTGCTCATCACTGCTTACAGCTTTAATTGAATTGCATTTTTGATTTTGAGGTTTAATGTTATCCAAGTGAGGGTTTAATTCAAAGTTTTGTGCTTAAGTACGGTTCATGGGTTTGTCTTGGCAGTGCTCAAAAAGCGGAGAACCGTATTTCTTCCATCCCTTTACTAAAAACGTTTTGGTAAAGTCATTAAAGGCAAGGAAATAAAAGGAAATTAGTGTAATAAATATGTTTTTCACGCTGACTCATTTGGGTGCTTTCAAAGATCAGCAGTACTTCACTAAATGCACTTTCTTATGAGGGAAAGTTCTCCGGCCATTGTTGCCTCACAGAGGGGAAGTAGCAGCTAATTTCTATCATCTAAAACCTCCATTGTAAGCAGCGTTGACTCTGGCCTTTCATCAAGCGCAGGTGCACACCGTCACCTGTGGTGGTACATTCACGGACGGCATTTATAGTCCAGGTTGATTAACAGTGGGGTGTCATTTGCATTATTAGAGACTCAGCACTAATGAAACTTCAGCTTTTGGGCCTTAATTGGATTGCTTCACCGCAGTCTCTTATTGATATTTGCATGCCACAGTTCATCATGATAAGTAATGAGAAGATTATTCACTAGAGGTCTCCAATTGCTAGCTCCATCTGGGCTGCGTACATTTGTGGGGGTACTGTCCACCGCGGGTGGGGACGACAGCGCGGGATGACAAAAGGGACAGGAATGAAATGCTTTCTATCTTGTATTTAAATGGAACGTTATAAATTTTAAGATGAAATCAGTGAGTCGACCACCATCAGTGAGTTGACCACCATCTCGCTGTATGTCAATATGTCTGCCCTTTCCACGGCAAGACAAGAACCCCATACGTTTTTAAGTCTCCGTCTCCACAAGTCAGATTTGTTCAATCAATTCAAAGCAAAAATCCAACTAATAATAAAATATCTGTAGAGTTAACCTTGCCTATTCGCAGATCACTATTTACAAACCGCATTAATGATGCCTTCACAGATGTGCAAGTTACCCATGCCCTGGACAGTAGCACCCCCCGTACCATCACAGATGCTGGCCTTTGAACTTTGTACTCATAACAATCCGGATTTTCCTTTTTGGCCCAGAGGACACGACGTCCACGAAATTTGAAATGTGGACTCGTTAGACCACAGCACACTTTTCCACTTTGCGTCAGTCTGTCTCAGATGAGTTGTTCTCTGTCTGTTTTTATTTACGTTTTACACAGCGTCCCGACTTAATTGGAACTGGGGTTTGTATTTTGTGCTCTTTGTACAACGAGCTAAATGCCAACAGGATGGTGCCAAAGCCCTGACTAATGGGAAAGTAGTAATTGGTTTCAGGGAAGTATGTTGAAGTTGTACATTATAACTATTTTAAGATTTTTGTATGTCAGGGAGCAACTTTTCCAAAACAAATCATCTGTAAGCCATTTCTTTTAAGTGTCATGTCGTGAAAAAACTTTGAAATGATATTAGTGTTTTTGGATCATAATTTGTGCTATATTTACTGTTTACACTATTCAAATGAGCAATTTGTAGTGGATTAATAGCGTTTTTGTCAATATCCACGGCAGACCCTCTAAACTCCGAAAAATCTGACATCTCCTGAGCTGTGTAAGAAATATTCCTTTACAAACTATTAATGATCAGTTTTGTTTGACTTTGTCACAGTTATTCATTTAACACTATCATTGTGATTAGGGTTTGCGGTGGTGTACAACTACTCTGCTTTATACTCAGATCAGTTTCAGATATTTTTTCATGTCCAATCCTTGAAATGATCATCAAACCTTGGCACCATGCTTTGCCCACATTAGAAGGTGTAAGCAAAAATGCTCGAAATGATTTAGCGTCGCCTATCCAGCTAGGGTATTTGCATGTGATTGGGGCTCATTTGGATGAATTCCCTTGTAGGACTTTGCAAAGTACAAGCCCTGGAATTCACCCCAAAATGGCTGTTTCTACTCAAGATGGCTGACTTCGGGGTTCAATTTTGGGCAGCTTCCCAGGGGTCGCTAATGAGTGTGAGTGAAGGAGTTGGGGGGGGTGCAAAGGACCGCTAAAATACATACATTTACACCAGGATAGATGCGTTTGCAAAAATAGGTGTTTTCAGGCATGGTGTAACCAACATGTAAACAAGAGACTTGTCTCTGGGTAAAAAGCAATTTTCTCAACTTTCCAAGCGGGCGCTACTGAGTGAAATCAAAATTGGTGAGGTTTGGGGCATGTTGAGGCCCACCGAAAGGGGAGTGATTTGGAAGAGCGCCACCATTCCACTAGCCACCCTCTCAGAGCGTGTCAATCAAAACTCTAGTATTTTGATGAAAGCAGACTTTTTCCAAGTATTTTCATTTGGATTTCATTAAAGGTGTACCTAATGCTGTGGCTGAGGTTGGGAGATACAACCACACTACAGTGTTCCCTCATCATTGCCATCGCGATTTCCCAGGAGCTTTCCGCTATGGTCCAGTGCTGCCGACTGCGTCCCGTGTGAATCCCATTAAAAAAAACACCCACCCTCCCCTTCTGCTTGATTTTCATCGGTGTAAAAAATGCAACCGGGTACGGGAACGGAATTCGCATATGTGCTGTTGTTTTCCGCCAACTCTTGCAGTTTCTCCATCAAATGCATGCCAGCCCCCGAGGCGGGATTTGATATAATGGATGGATGGATGGATAACACGGCAGCGACGGGCCCTCCCTCGCACACAGGAATATGTCCAATTTAAATGAGCCTTCAGTCCTGCGTTTGTCTACGAGGGGGTCGCACTGTTCAAACCTGGGTGTCATGTTTGACATGATGAGGCTACATCGGCAACTGTCAAATTTCCGTGTCCTCGCACCTCCACTGTAGGGTGGGGTGGGAATGGGAATACGCCCGCAGCCGTGTTTGAAACCTGACTGATCACATTAGCATAAAGCAACGTGCGGGGGGTGGGAAAGGCACACTTATACAGCATGAAATATAAACGAGAGGGCCCTGAGTCAACTGTGCTGCCCTCGCGCGTGGTCCGAGCACAACTACACTGAACTACGTGAATTAGCGTGCCCACTTGCAGTCAATGCATGTAATCGGCTTAATTCTATAAGCATGGCATTCATTGAAAGAATCAAGTGCCCGAGTCCAAATGAATACCTAGATCTGATTTTTAGTTCCATGCACATTTCAAGTCACATATATCCAATATGGCTATGTTCACATTCACTAAAAAGAGAAAAGATCAAGATCAGAAGTTCAGATCAGACGAAAAAATCTGAAATTATTCCCTTTCCTGGCTTCTCTGTCCAAAAGCATGTTCCCCTTGCCTTAAAAGTCATTTTTCAGTCAAACTAACCCAATCGTTGGAGTATTTCCACTAATGCCAGGTAAATGGACAAGAGTGCCTGTACGCCATTAGGAGGTGCGGGGGATCTCTCCTGGCGTGCTTCCTGGTACGTCGCTGGATAAACTTAACTTCATGCTGCTCGGCCTCGGCTTTAGCCAATCAAGTCGGATATGCTCTGGCCTCAGGCTCGCTGTCGGGGCCCAATACACACGACCTTTTACCCCCTTCTACCAATTGTTTTTCCTTTTTTAAATAAAAGCCACTACCATTAAAATCTAGTGACTTTTTGTGGTTTTAGATTTCTGGACATTCAAAATTTGTCCAAACTATGAGCAATTTTAGGCTACATTGTATTATTGTAATTTGTAGAAGAACAGAGTGTCCATGAGTCGTCTGTACTACTCAGCAATGACTTTTAGAGCTTGAAGAGGACTAATTGCTTATGACGTGTTTCTGGCATCTTTTCTTCCAGTCGGCCGCCTTTACAGAGCTACAACCATTTGCTACATCTAACATAACGTGTGTGTTATGTAAAATGTTGCGGTTTCGCTAAGTTGCTGTTTGTTGTTCATGTATTTGAATGTTTTTCGGGCATTGTTATGGCTGACATTGACTCATTGACATAGTGTTACAGTGATAGTTCATTGAGGTTGGTGACCGAGTACCGTTAGTCCTCTTTTCATCGTCTCAGAAGGCATCTAGCCATCGTCTCGTTATTATTGGCTAGTCGATGTCGACTCGACTTTCGTTACATTAGCCTCAACTTAAGTCCGAAGTCGTGCTGAAGCTGTACATCAAGCAAGAATGGGAAAGAATTCACCCTACAAAGCTTCAACAATTAGTGTCCTCAGTTCCCAAATGTTTATTGAATGTTGTTAAAAAGAAAAGGTGATGTAACACAGTGGTAAACATGACCCTGTCCCAGCTTTTTTGGAACGTGTTGCAGCCATAAAATTCTAAGTTAATGATCATTTGCTAAAAACAATCAAGTTTATCAGTTTGAACATTAAATATCTTGTCTTTGCAGTGTATTCGATTAAATATAGGTTGAACATGATTTGCAAATCATTGTATTCTGTTTTTATTTATGTTTAACACAACGTCCCAACTTCATTGGAATTGGGGTTGTAATTCCGACATAAAAGTTACCGCAGACAAAAAGCTTTATCCTCTCTGGGGTCATCTTTTGAAATCGTCACGAGCGAGGAAAGGTTGCTCGTGAAAGTTAAGCGTCCGACTTTGTTCCCGTGCCCCGGAGCACATCAGCCATCCATCTTCTCGCTTATGTTGCATCAGTAATCTCTCCGCCTCTCTTTGTGCCCTGTTGGCCAAGGCTCTATGGAGGCATCAAAGCGGCGAGAGGCTTCTTTCTTTCATTCTTTCTCCCTCTTTCCCTCTTGCAGCCGGCCGGGCAGAGGCGGTGCCTTCAAAGCAGAAAAAAAAGTGGGCAGACGTCGACGCTGACTGGCATTTTTTTTCACCCCAAAAAAGAAGCGCAATTGTCTGCATCTTGCTGTGCACCTCATTAACGACAGACCATGCTGTCTTTCAAGCTGTCTTTTTTAACCACAAGAAACTGTGGCGATGAATGAACTTTCACTTTGTCCCTCTTTATAATAGTTTGGAGTTATTTTCTCAGTTCACATTATTTTTCGCAAGTGGTGTAAGCAGTCAATAATGAGTGTGGTAAAACACCAACGCAGTTTGTTCATGATCAAGGACCATTAAACCCAGGTACGCTTGAGCATCTCTGGTCAGGTCTTCTTCAGTCCTCAGTTTAGGACTGAGTTCCTTTGAAACGCACTGTTGTCTATCACTAACCTAAGCTAAAGCAGTAATGAAATTAAAATGACTTATTTGCATGAAAAGCACGTACACCATAAACATTAAACACCCAAATGAAAGAAAGTAAATAGGGAGGTAACTGATCGTGCCTTCTTACGCCACTGTGCAAACCATTTAATTGTGGAAAATGTAATTTCACTTAATTGGTCCAAAAATTACTTATTAAGATGTGTGTGTGTCTTTTTTCAATTCCTGCGATTGTAACAGTTTTGTGTGCAACTAAGCTCAGATTTTATAATGACGAAGTAAATTGAGATAAAAGCGTCATTATTTCAGTATACAGTGGGACCTCAACCCTTTATGAGTCTTTGGAGATACGAGTCATTACTTGGCTGATTTTTTTTTTTTTTCTTCTTAAATTTCAAGCAAAAATTGTAATTATGAGTGCTAAATGTTGGCAGGGAACTTCACAACAAGCAGAAGCCAGAAGCTGCTTGTGGGGTTGACACTGGAGAAAGTAAGGAGGTGAAGTTCTCAAGATGAAGCAGAGGAAGGTCTGGATCACCATTGGCAGTGGTGGAAGTTAAAAAAAAATGACCTGCTTCTGACTGACGCCCATGCATCCATCCAGCCATCCATTTTCTCAATTCAATTACAATCACTTTATGTGTCCCTTAGGGGAAGTTTCAAAGGGCATAATAGCAGCTTAAAGGATGTGCAAAACCCATAATTGCACATTCGGATTAAAAGTAAAACATAACAGCAGTATATTAGAAAAAGGCCGCGGCTTGATTAAATGAAGCTCACCTGAGAGCAATATTTTTATTTTCGACATGGCTTTGTCTTGAGCACAAAAACAATGACTATCAGCAAATAAGTGGGGGTCACTGTCCAGTAATTTTGAGTTTACGACGCCATTTGTGTAGGTTAGTGGGCAGCTGTAGCTTAGTTGGAAGCGGGTTGTCAAGTGAGTGGTTCGAATCCCATCCCTGACTGTCTGCTGCTGAAGTGTCCTTGGGCAAGACACTGAACCCTAATTTGCTCCCAGTGGACCTAGCAGAGCCTTGCATGGCAGCAACCACTCATTGGTGTATGAATGTGTGGGTACCATTTAGTAACGTTGAAATTCAGGTTATTTTGGGCTCGTGTGAGCCTCATATATTAAATCAATGTCTTTTCTCCTCATTGTTGAATCTGTCATCCCACTGTCAAAAAACAACTCTTCTTTGCCAGCACCAAAAATCAGCTGCGTGCCAGCAGGAGGCTTTGTGTGTTGATGATGCCAAGCTAAACAGATTCCTAGTCATACAAATCCACCGTTTTGTTTGGATCTACTTGAAGACATGTATCTGCCTTTTTAAAAAATATGATTATTATTATTTTTTTTTATACCACCGAGCCCAGATGTTATTTCAAGACCTACAGCAGAATGCGTAATCAAACTCAGGGCGAGATATTTCATCATTGCTGCTCGGTGACGGCGGATGGCAGAGATTCCTTTGGCAAATTGCATGCTGCCAACTACACTGTGTGGGCTCGCTCTCTCAGGCGTGTTTAGGCCAGGCCGCTTTATCCCCTCTTCAATCTTGGGTTTTGTTTTGCACTCCCCCCCAATCATGAAAATAAATGAAACGGCGCAGTCATCTGCAGAGACGAGCGGAGCCCCCTCGACCGGAGGAGGCCTTCGGGCTTGGTCGGGCTCTCCGCAGCACGTTGTCATGGCAGTGCAGAGCGGGAGGAAGAACACGGCAGCCCTGTGCTGCCACGGAATGACAATTGGCGAGGGCAAGTAAGGGGGAGACTGCGAATACCACAAAAGTGATGTTGCTCTGATGTGTTGTTTAAAAAACAAAACAAAGTTAATGGAAGCTTGAGACTTCTCCTACTGAAGGACAAACAGGTTCTGTGGACACATAAGCAATAGTGGAGCATTAGCAACTTAGTCCACTTGCATACTGTAGGTGTCAAACTCGAGACGCCAGGGCCAGATCCGGCCCACCACATCATTTTAAGTGGCCGGCTAAAGGAAATCACGTGCGTTTACTTTGTTTCTTGCTCAAATATGCACCAAATTATTGTCACTTTTAATGATGTTAAGATATTGCAAGCTTTTTTTCCCCAAAACCCTTTTTAAAATGAATTGAACAATAATTGAACAAACGTTTTCTTGACTTGTGATTTCAAAACTTAAAGAAACCGTAGTGCTTAGGGGAAATGCAACTTCCCTTTAATCTTTATGCTTGCTCAAAGAAATGTCTATAAAAAAGTGACCTCAAGTCCATTAAACACAATAGTCTTCCCAAAGGACTAGAAGCTGTTTTAAGATGGAAAGGGCACCAACTTGCCCTTTTCTTGTCGTTTTCTATAGTTGGAATGGCCAGGTGTCCCAGTACTTTTGTCCACATATCTTGTATATAATCGACATTGCCAACTTGGTACTATTTTTCCTTATGCCACCGCAATGGAGCGTGATGACACTCAATGAAACGGTTCAGTTGGACTGCTCTCCAGCCGAACAGCCGCACTTAGCTCAAAAGTTCCACCGAGTTTTGTCGGTGTTGTATAGTTCAACCTTCTTATGTGGCTTTATTTACTCAAAGGCCGCAAGTTTAGCGGGATGAAGGATCAACCCCTGGGGAAGCTGGGTGAGATCTTAATGAGTTGCTCAACTTCCCCCGCCGCCGCCGCGCATCCTCTGATGTAGCGTCGAGGCCAGCTTCAGGGGGACTTAAGTGTAATCCAGAGAAGGAGGGAGATTTACAGGTAGACAGGCCAGAATTCTGATTTGATGACTTTGTTTTTCCAGACAGAGTGAGATGTTGGCCACCAGCCTCAGCTCGGTGATGGATGAATAAATTCTCCTTAAACGCAGAGATGCTGAGCAGTTCCACACACCCTCTTGTGCAAAGCCTGAAAAAACTACATGACAATGTCTATAGGAAATAATACTAATAATCCGCCGACTGTAAGAAGAGAGTTAACAGCTAGTACAAAATGAAGGCCTACTTCTATCTTAAATTAAGCTTTTTATGAAACCGACCATCAGTTTTTAATAGGGGTGCAGTAATACAAAGCTGCTTTCACATTTTTCATACTCTTTTTTTATATTCAGATCATTTGTATTTTTATTTTCCAACCTTTTTTCAACATTCAAAATAGTCACATTGTAAAACGAATAAAACAGTCAAGTACTGACACATTTGTTTGTTTGTTGGTTAGTTATTTTCTTAGTTAGTTAGCTGGTTTGGTCATTCGTGTGTTGATTGTTTGCTTTGTCTGTCCAGTGAGTGAGTGAGTGGCTTGGCTTGGCTCGGTTGGCTGACTGGCTGGCTGGTTGGTTGGTTGGTTGGTTGGTTGGTTGGTTGGTTGGGTCTGTTGTTAGTTAGTGACCGAGTGATCTTATGCTGGGCTGGTGCAGCTGGCATTACACCAAGTTACCCTCAGCAATGTCAAGAACATGACCGGAAGGGCAATGTTCATCACACACCCCACAGTCGGGATTTCCTGAAATAAAATGCATGCATAATTAACCTCGCCCGACATAAGCTACGCCACACACTTGAGTGTCTGCCCATATTGTTATGATCAAAACAGAAAAAGCAGGACAAGTCTGAATAAAGTTTAGTTTTCCCATGTTCCAACATGCAACATTGTGATCTGAAAAAAATCAATTCCACCTTAAGGCTGCTCTTGTATTAGGCTCCAGCAGCCCGAGACCCTAGTGAGGATCAGCAGTAAAGAAAATGGATGGATGGATGATTGTATGTGTAAATACTGCTGCTGTGATGTGCTTGTCAATAAAGATGTGAATTGAAACTTTTAATTGGTGTCAAATGAATTCAAACTTTAAGTGGTGTCATTCCTATAAATTATTAATACATAATACAATTCCTAAAGTAAGACGTTGTGCACATTACTAGTAATTCTATGTCTTACTGAGTAAAGGTTAGATATTTCTACTTACAATAAGATTACTTCTCCGTCTAATGCAAAACTTGCTTATCAAGATTATCTTTCTATTTCGGCTAAAAATAAGAATTTCCTAGAATCACTTTTTTATAAATAATTTTTTGCAGTGTTAGCGTTCAACTTTATCTCAAACCTGCCTAGAGCAGAGGTGTTTATGGCTTCTTTTTTAGCCTTCAAAATGTGCCAAATGTTTACTTTTTCATTCCCACAAAAGGTGTTACAGTAGCATCACCCCATCATCCCGTTTAATAAGTCATGAACTTTTGGGGATTATTCATAGCACCGAGGTGTTAATGGATGGTGATGCCGCGCTGAGGGATGCTGCACACGTTGGTCCTGCCACGGTGAATAAAGTGCACCCGATCACAGTTGGGTCCGGCCGAGTGTGTAATCAGTCAGAGGTGCGGCCTGTCCATCAAATGGCTGACAGCCGGCACTGCTGAACGCACCCAGATCAGCGGCCGTCATGTGACAGCCTCTAAACGAGGACTTTAAATTAGTTCCATGGGTGACGGAGCATTTCCCAAGAGCTTTACCCACACAAACACACGCGCGCCACAAAGCTCAATTTCCATCGCCGCCTCTCATTTCCCTGCTCGGACTTGCATCGCCTACCCGACTGCATGATCACAAACCATTAACTGCTCCTTTTCACACAATATTCCAGTCCGTCTGGACACATCTACAGTTTGTGGAGTGTAAAAGAAAAAAGAAAAAGAAAAAAGCAAAGTGTTTTGTTTTTACATTGAAGTAACCTCAAAATGGTTTATGTTTAAAGTTAAAGCTTGAAAGCACAAAATAAAGTCCAAGACCAACATACAAAGAGACAAATCAACCAACCAATGAAGGTGTAGAACCATCTCAAGGATGCTCAGAAGAAATGGACAGCACCCGAGTTAAATATGAGTGCCACAGCTAAGGGTCTGAATACTTATGGTTGTGTGATATTTCAGTTTTTCTTTTTTTAATAAATCAGCAAAAGATTCTGTCAATATGGGGTGCTGTGTGTACATTGAGGAAAAAAAAGGAACTTAAATGATTTTAACAAATGGCTGCAATATAACAAAGAGTGAAAAATTTAAGGGGGTCTGAAAACTTTCCGTACCCACTGTATCTCAACAAACCAACTAATGGCAGAAACTAACGACCAAACAAACTACCCAACAAACGTCCCAATTACTGAGAGAAAAAGCTATCTATCTCGGGGTGGAGGGGGGGACAACCACAGAATGAACAAACGTACCAACATTCTTATTAATGACTTGAACAAGCCTTCCAAGAAACCATCTAGTACATAACCAACAAACTGCCTAACTGACTAATGTAGCGGTCAACCAAGTAACTCACAAACATAGTCAGTCACTAATGAACAACTAAATGGACTGAATAATCAGCCAACCCACTATCTCACTGTGTATTGAACCAAACAACTATCCAACTCACTAATGAATGTAGTGTCTTAGTTTATTATGTATAATTAACCTCCAATTGTCCAATAACATTACAGGTTAGAGTACGCTCAGCTTTTAAGTATTGTCTCATGAAGCTGGAAAACGTTACCGAATGAGAACTTGGAAATGAGAAACTGGGAACTACGAACAAGTGAAGCAAACAGACTGGACAGCAAGTGAGACTGAACTAAATGGTCTCTGAACTAGCGAGGCCACAAGAAGATGAGTCCTGGCAGGAAACTGATTGGCTGCTAAAGAGGAAGAGGGCGGCACTGATGTGCGCAGGTGGCATGAATGAGGCAAAAGGGAGCAAACCAGGTGAATGAAAGGAAGTTTCTCCAAACAGGAGTTTAACTGAAAGAATGTGAAAGCCTGAAACAAAGACAGACAGAAGAGCCAGACTCATGCATCAGGATCGCCCAGGCACAGTTGCTATGGAATGTGTGTATATTAACAGACCGAAAACATTCATGGATCAGTATTTGTGGTTGCCAATTTATTTTCAATTTGCTATTACCTGGTACAACAAACGAGCAGACAACTAAGTACCACCAACTGACCACCGAACTACAACCAACCAGTCGGCTGACTTAATAACAAAGGAAAACCGACCTACTGACCAAAAAACTAAGATGAACCGACTGACAACTGACCAACCACCAATCTTAGAGATTTCCCCAGTCATGGTGTTGGTTTACAGGCTACTCGACAAATGAACAGATCAGTTGGTTGGAATAACAAATGGAAGGATGGATGGATGGACGGACAGACGGTCGGAATGACCAATCAAGTAACTACAACTAACCGTCCTGCTTCAGCCAACTAACGACTGCTGAGTGACTGACTGATGCCCTGACTGACGAACTCCAACCAATCCACTACTATAGCAACATGGTGCTTGATGGCAATGATAAGGCATCACTTGTTTTTTTCCAAGCGTGAAATACCTGAAACTACCGGAGCCTGAAATGTTCCCATGACCACGAACTACTACTCAACCCATTAACTAATGACCAAATGCATTAACCAACCAAGCAATCCACTAACTAACAACTGGACTAATTAACCAACTAGTAATCCAACCAATGTCTTAAAAAAGGAACCAAACCACTAACTAACAAAACTAAGCAACCAACCAACTCACTAACTACCGAAAGTAGAAACTCACCAGTCAACTAGGAAACCTACGAGCTTCGTAAGCAACTCATATCAGAACATACCAATCACAACCGATTTAACAAACCAATCAAGTAGCTAACCAACTAACTCACAATCTCACTCACTAACTTGAAGATGAATAATAAGGCAATTGTTTCAAGGCTCAAACACCCGACATTACAGGAGTGTTCAACAGAGCCAGAATTTTCCCTGAGATGTCACCATAAACAAAATATTAAAGGAGACTTGATATTGGACCACAACCAGGAATGAATGATGATTCTAATGAATATCACATCACACGTCCATTTCTTGTGAGTTACCCTGCCAAGACTCACTTTATTGTTTTTTATGTTTTCCATTTTGCAGCGTGATTGTTGGCCTTCTTTTAACAGTCTATTAAAGAAGAGTAACTTATCATCAGCAACTGCCAAGTGAGTAAAGGACAAACAAGATAGATAACATTCTGTTCCTGTGGGTGAGCAGGAGGACTTGGCAGTCAAGTTGTGGCACATTTTACAGAGAAAAGCGTCTTAATGTGACGGATCAGCATGCCGATCTTTACAATGGTCGCCACCTCGCCATTAATACCATTCAGATTTCTTTAAAATCTAACCCCATGTGATCTCCATAATCTAGGATTACATCCAGTAGAAAAGCAAAAAGAGGCAATCAATCTTCTTTAAAGGATTGAATCCCTTATGAAATAGACTGGATTATTTCTTTGGGTTAGGCTTTATGACCGAGATTTAATTCTCTCGGATTTTCAGTGCCAGCTCTTTGTGTTTGCCTCGCTTCCTCTTGCTCCCTCTCGCTCCCCACCAGGGGATTCTTGATTTATAGATATCATTTGACCTGTTAAGGCAACAGTCTGCCAAAAGTCCAAGATTAAGTGCCAATGTCTGGGTTGACAGCGGTTTCTGCTGCTAATTTTACATGATCTATGGGGCTAATACCTGTTCTCCATCCACGCCTGTGTCTCCTGTCGGGTGTTTGGTGAGAAACTGCCCGTACATCAAACCATCAAGCAATTATTGCAGCAGGTTTTGGCACTTTGCTTGAAAACCTAGAAAGCAGGTTTCTGCGTCAATCCCACAGATGCCCTCCAAGAATGACTTTCTGCCCGAACACAACGAGTCATTATGAGAGATGAAAAAGGGTTTCGATACCTGCACATTCTTCACAGTGTCCCTGTCCAGTCCTATGGTCTAAGGTCACACAATGGTGTATTACTATCTCTAGCAGGAGACAGAGTAATGAGTCAAGATGATCACTAGATTGGGAAAAACAAAACATCCATCTATTTTCCATTGCGCTTATCCTCTTCAGGGTCAGGATCTTAGAATCCTGTCCCAGCTGACTTTCGGAGAAAGGTGGACTACACCCTAGACAGGTCTACATTCAGTGGACAAATGCTATTTGAACAACCACCTTGCCAATAGTGTGAAAGACCCCCAAAAACTTGAAAACCCTTAACTGTCACCTTTATATCTCATCCTGGGGAAGTGCATGGAGGCCTAAAATATGAGAAAGAACGGGTAAAACCATTGACGTCCACCAAACTAGGCCATTTTATGTTAAATAATATTCAAAACTAATGGGCTTCTGTCACTGACAAAGAGGGATAATCCCTGGGGGTTGAGAATTTGGATGATTTGAACTCTGACCTGAAGCAGGCACCAAGATGACCTTTGAGTACAGATACACTGTACCTCAAACTTGACACTTTGGCTCTTAGATCAGAGGTCATGCAAAATAAAAAGAAATCTTACTTTGACAAAGACAAATGAGATCTGATGTTTTGAAGAGGATTATTCGTGCCTGATGAAACGTAGAGCGCTGAAAAAACAACAACAGTACAACACACCGCATAGTTCTACATAAAACTGACGCGGTTGATAGAAGTAGAGTATCTGTAAGCATTCAAACAGTGATTATATAAAATGTACCAAAACAATGGCCCAAGTGTGGGACACAATAGTGCGTTCTATAAAGGAGTGAGATCATTTTGTTCTGCATTGAAGTGATTAGCAGCCACGCTCGCAAACAGATGAATGGTTAGCTTCAAACATCTCTGTTGTGCAGCATCGCAAAGGATCAGAAACTTGTTTGCGACATTATTGGAAAACAAATGAGACAGAGTTTTTGAAATGTAGATTAGTTTAGTTTCAACACCAAAAGAAAACTTTCTGACCGGAGTGAGAAGTTTTTCAAATGTGCGTGAGGAGGATTAAGGTAAAATCATATTCATTCATATCATATGTACTAAAACTATGGGTGACTTACGCACCCCTGTCGATTACGCTACAAGATCCTATTTTGTTTTACAACACAATCCCTTCCAACATAAAGCAAAGCTGAGATATGCACAAATGCATGTATGCCTTTTGCTGGGTATGAAACTAAGGGAACATGCATTTTTCTATCTTTCTTCTTTTCCCGTGTGTTTTGGCCTTTTCAACAAATGCCCAAAAGGCACAAACAGATTATCTGGAAAACTGTGTCCAGGGTTAAGACTTTCCTGAAGTCTATTTTCAGCATTTGCACATCATTTTAACCATTTCCTCACATGATGTCACAGTGGGAACCAATATTAGTTGTTCTTTTGTTAACTAACTAAATTGAAGTGTGAGGTTCATAAGTAAATCCACTTCTCTCTGTCCAAAGGTATGATTAAAATATTCCTCAATTGACCATTGCTGTCATCAGTCTGTTTTCCAGAAAGGTCATTGTCTGGTCACACTTAAAAATTACAATGTCACCTGTTGTTTTTGCCTTGGCAGCTTTTGTGTTTGTGTGGACAGAGATTTTTGTCACCAGACTAAGATCCATGCGTGGTTTTAGTGCATATGTTGCTAGATAAACCCTAATAAAATGACAGTCCAAATTTCTTCTACTGTCAAAAATGACAAAAGAACTGGTCATCTTTTCTAATCAATCTGTTATAACCTGCCAGTCTTGATGTGCATCTCAAATTGTACTTTAAATGTTAGTCCCATGAACAAATGCATCACAACCACACCAAATTTGTGTTAATCCCTGTCTGAAAATAGTCCAACAAACAAATACTCTATTCACTGATTAAGAGAAATGTTCTCGATACTGCGGCACCATCTGTTTCTATTCATCTTTACAATGTATAAGACATGCAGTAATTACCAGCGGATTACAACACTACACAGGCTACCATGAATTAATTGACTAGGATTTTGATTAAAATGTAAAAATGGATGAAATCATCACTATATTTGCACTGACAACTGTTGGTATTCCAGAAAATAGAGATAAACATAAAGTATTCCCACAATTTTTCATGAGAGCAGCACATGGAAACACTGAAGCGTGAAACCCTGTGGGCGTATCTTTTAGAACACGATGGAAAAAAAAAAGTTTTCATGCTTCTGTATCCAATTCATAGAGTTCCATTGAGTTGTCACATGCAGAAACACACATACAGTACATGCAAAGTACATATACACAAGTCAAATGTGTTGCACAGGACGTTGAGTGCTCTAATTTGGACTTTCTTACATCCATTCTCACAACTTTTGAGGGTGTGCCAGGTGTGTCATCCACTTACGACAAATAAATGCCTTGCTCAAATAGATGTCTGAAAAACAAACGGGTACTTATTGTAGTTACTTACCTCTTGCTATTGTTCACACACTGACAACGAGTTAACTGCGGAGCCCGTTTTGAGCTCTTAAATAACCAAAACATTAGCACCTATGGAAGTCGTCTCTCAGTTGAATTACATGTGAGGAGTTTCCTGCGCAGTATTAAAGATGCTAAATTTTAGGAATGCCTAATAGTCCTTTTATTTTGTTTCAAACTCCAGAATCAGACATTTAGATAGCTGGGCGCATCTGTTCCAAACAAGAACAGAACTGAGGCAGTATCAGTGTGGAGGCTTCAAGTTCCCTGTGAAGTATTTAAGACAATCTTACATTATGCAGGGAGAATTTCTTTTAAGGGCAACCAATGTTCCAGTAAACCTCAATGTTATGCGTGTCCATGTTTACAGTATGTTCTGAGCAGCTGCGCTACTTGTTTTGTTCCGCCCTGTCGACTTTGGTTTCCTGTTGTTTTGCTGCAGTTCACTTTCATAGTCCTTTGTGTTTTGTTTAACATTCTAGAATCAGACTTTGAGGTGCCCCTCCACATCTGTTGCTAACCAAAACATCATCACCTACTGTGGAGTCTTGCTACTTATTGAAAATAGGTTTGCTCCGCGGTATGAAAGCTGGTCTTACATTATGTGGAGATGGTGTGTGTAATGACAATTGGCCTTGCAGGAGACATGGCGGTCTCTTGGTTCTTGTTGTTTTGCTGAATTTGCAGATCTGGCATCTTTACGACAATTAGCGTTCAAGACTGACATGTGGTCGTCCATGATTACAGTACAGTGCATCCGGAAAGTATTCACAGCACTTCACTTCACTTTCACATTTTGTTATGTTACAGCCTCGTTCCAAAATGGAATACATTAATTTTTCCCCTCAAAATTGACACACAACACCCCATAATGACGTGAAATGTTTTTCTTGAAATTTTTGCAAATGTATTAAAAAAAAAAAATACAAAATCAAGAAATCACATATACTTAAGTATTCACAGCCTTTACCACAAAGCTCAAAATTGCGCTCAGGTGAATCATGTTTCCACTGGTCGTCCTTGAGAGGTTCCTACAGATTAATTGGAGTCCACCTGTGGTAATTTTAGTTGATTGGACATGATTTGGAAAGGCACAAACCGATCTATATAAGATACCACCGTTGACTGTACATGTCAGAGCACACATCAAGTATGAAGTCAAAGGAATTGTCTGTAGAGCTCTGAGACAGGATTTTCTCGAGGCACAAATCTGGGGAAGGGTACAGAAACATTTCTGCTGCTTTGAAGGTTCCAGTGAACACAGTTGCCTCCATCATCCGTTAATGGAAGACGTTCCGACCCACCAGGACTCTTCCTAGAGCTGGCCACCTGTCTAAACTGAGCAATCAGAGGAGAAGGGCCTTAGTCAAGGGGGTGACCAAAAATCCATTGGTCTGTCAGAGCTCCAGCAGTCCTCTGTGGAAAGAGGGAGAACCTTCCAGAAGGACAACCATCTCTGCAGCACTCCACCACTCAGGCCTGTATGGTAGAGTGGACAGACGGAAGCCACTCCTTAATAAAAGGCACATGGCAGCCTGCCTGGAGTTTGCCAAAAGGCACCTGTCATTGAGTGGCCCAGCCAGAGCCCAGACTTGAAACATCAAACATCTCTGGAGAGAGCTGAAAATGGCTGTGCACGGATGCTCCCCATCCAACCTGATGGACCTTGAGAGGTGCTGCAAAGAGGAATGGGCGAAACTGCCCAAAGATAGGTGTGCCAAGTTTGTGGCATCGTATTCAAAAAGACTTGAGGCCAAAGGTGCATCACCAAAGTATTGATCAAAGCCTGTGAATAACTATATACTTATGTGACGTCTTAGTTTTTTTTCACATTGTCATTATGGAGTGGTCTGTGTAGAATTTTGAGGAAAAAAGAAAATTCCACTTTGGGATGAGGCTGTAACATAACAAAATGTGGAAAACGTGAAACGCTGTGAATACTTTCCGGATGCACTGTATGTTCTGGGCAGCTACACAACTTGTTTTGTTGCGCCCTGTTGGCTTTTGATTTATGTTTTGACGCAGTTCACTTTAATAGGCCTTTTTTTAAATTTTGTTTTAAACACCTGCCATTGAGTAAATAAACATACGCCTGGCCACTGTTCATGAAAATACTATGTGTAATGCCACATTTGAGCCATAAGGAAGCTAAACGAAAGTTTCAATGTGAGTTTTCCCAGTGAATTCAATGTTCCATATCAGGAAACTCTTTAATATATGTTCAAATTGGAGGCAAACTTGGATCCTTTCATCCTGACGAACTACGGTGAATGTCAGTACGACTCGAAGTTGGCGATGCGAGGGAAGATGAAGAGCCCTGTTAAATATCTGTGTGATGGATGCAGATTCCCCCACCAAATCCAGATTGAGCCTCGCCAACTGGGGGATGCCTTTGATATGTGAACAGGGCTAATCCCCGCGGTGCTGGCTGCTGCTACGTCTTCATCCTCCCAACCAGGTGCCCTTTCATTAACCTTTGACTCGCTCTGGTACTGTGTTGGGAGAGGCCGTATTGAAGTGGCTGTCGCAGTGTTTCTCACAGCCCGCTTGCTGGTGTCGAGAAGCAACAACATTAACTTGGCTTGTAACAGGACAGGAGCTCTTTCATACGTCTGGATTCTTGGACACGTACTGTAAATGTGTGGAGTCAGATAGTAATAAAGATTTGCATGCAGATGGGAATTTGGAGATGACTGCAGATGTCGATTCAAAGGTGGATTCAAATGTCTACAGATTTGCATCTAGATTTGAATATGGATGCTGATGTCGATTCAGATGTTGAGACAAATTTGGATGCTTATTATGATCAAGAGTGGTTGCAGATGTTGATACAGATGTGAATCTGAATGTCACAAATTTGCATATGCAGTATTCTGATACAGATGTGAATGAGGATTCAGATGTGGTCGCAGATGTGAATAAAGATACGGATCCAGTTGGTAATGTTGACGAGAGCAGATTTGGATTTTGGTGTGGAATCAGATGTGGATACTGATGAGGATTAAGATGTGAATGTGGATTTGGATTCAGATATGATCCCAGATTTGGCTATGTTTTGATACAGAAGTGCATGAGTATTGGGATTCGGATGTGAATGCCGATGTGGATTAAAGTGTCAATAAAGAAATGTAAACAGGTGTGTAGCTAGTTGTGGATCTTAATGTGAATACAGTGATTATGGTGTAAATACAGATTTTGGTGTGGAGTCAGATGTGAATACAGATGTGATTGCATGTCAAGATTCCAATGTGATTGCCGATATGGAGACAGAGACAGATGTGTATTCTGATGTGGTTGCTGATGAGGAGTCAGATGTAGTCGCAGATATGGATACATATTCAAATTCAATTCAATATTTTAATGTGGTCGAAGACGTGAAGACATGAATACAGCTGTGAATGCAGATTCAGACGTGGTTTCCAATGAGAATGCAATTGTGCAAATAAAGGGCCAAATCCTATGCAGTTCTTTCACTTCCCGGAGGCTACAATCCATCTAATTAGATATTAAATAAGCATTTTCTTAAATACTTTCAATTGACAACACCAAGGAACTCTTCAGAATATTTTCGTATCAAAAATTTTGTCAGTGTGGTTTGGTCACAGGTTCCCCACAGTGGAATTTCATTTCAAAATGCAACAGGAGCACCAACTCTACCAGAACCAAGTCTAATATTGTGATGGCGGGATAAGGCGTTTGCATAATCCACGACCTCATTTCAAAGATTTTTATTTTCTAGGTACTAAGAGGATAAAATAGATGTTTTCTCCTGATGTGGCTCTGTTGTGATAGTGAGTGCCAAAACACAGTCCTTTCAGTCCATGTTAGACAAAATGGGAACAGCGTGGAGAAGGCGACGAGGATGAAGAAGAGGCCTTACAGTGAAGTCGCATCATTAACGTTGAAGTGTTTTTAATTGTTCCCACGCTCTGTGCTTCTCTGAGAACACACTTCTACTCGACAGCAAGTAAGCACATTGGACGTGAATAATCAGCTCCCCGTTCTTTGAACGCGAAAACGGTAGCCATTGAGCACTCGGCCCTGAAATGACCATTTTGTTGTTTAATTATCTATGATGCCTCAGAGTGAAACATCCCAGCCAGGCGCCTGTGTAGCCAACAACTTAATTAGAGCTGCACCTCCTCCCACCGCTCTGTGTCCTGGGAATGATCCATGCTCGTAATATTGAGTCTGCAATGCAACATGTTATTTTAATTAACACTATTAATATGATTTGGACTTCCATTGCGTGCAACTCATCTTCACCCAAATGTGTTCCCCCTCAAGGCCTCCTTCTTTGAAGCATTATCAATGTTGACCAGTTTATGATACTTTATGATACAGATACGGTTTCAGATGTGTTTGCAAATATGGATGTGAATGTGTAATCAGATGTGAATAAGGATGTGTTTGCAGATATACATTTAGGTTTGAATTCAGGTGTGTATTCAGTTGTAAAGACAAATGTGAACAGATGTGAATTCATATGTAAATAAAAATATGGTTTCAAATGAGGACACATGAATACGGATTTGAATGAAGATGTGGATTCAAACATGGATGCAGATGTGAAACCACGTGGTTTCACATGGGAATATGGATGTGGATTACAGCTGTGAATTCAGATTTGGACTCTGATATGGATGTTGATGGAAATGCAGACGTGGGAAAGCAGATCTGGATATCAATGCAGATCCAAACAACAATACAGATGTGAATGAAAATGTGGATTCAGTTGTGAATACAGATGTGGATACAGACGTGAATTCAGGGATAGATAAAGATATGGATGAGGTTAAGAATGCAGATGTGTATCCAGATGTGAATTCAAATCTGGAATCAGATGTAAATACAGTCGGGTATGAATGCGGAATTTGATTCAGATGTAGTCGAGTTCATGGAGGCAGAGAAACATCAACAAGTTAAGCAAGAAGCCTAAATTGAGACACAGCTTATGTGTTCACTGTCTATCATGCATTCGCGAGGTTCTCTCTACCTCATCTCGTGTGACCGCTCATGCCACCAGCTTGTTGTAAACACCAGCGGTCGTCCATCACTGCTCGGATCCTTGCTCATGTCGACAGTCTCGGTCCACCTCTGAGAGATTTGGCCCTGGCCACTTATTTTTTGAGCATCTGGCAACAACAGATAAACAAAGAGCCTCACAGTTTGTCCATCACATCCACGTTAAACCAACCGTTAAAAATAACACTTTAATTAACCTTCACAGTTCTGTGAAAACAACATACGAATGGCTAGCCGGGCATGCATCATAAGCAGAAAATATTCCTGCCTTAATAGGCAATGACTCACTGGCGGCTGCTTTTTAATGAAATACAGTCTGGTCTTTTGATGCACTATGCAGCAGGTTGTGGCTGTCCGTGTGCTGCTAATAGTTTGAGCCAGCTGACAACAGAGAGCAAATACAAACATGAGATGGGGCTAATGAGGAATCAGGATAATGTATCTTCAGATTACCGTATTTTCACGCCCATAGGGCGCACCGTATTAAAAGGCGCAGTCTCAGTTACGGGGTCGATTTCTGTAGTTAACACATACATAAGGCGCACCGTATTATTGGCCGCAGGCATGGTAAAACATATGCTATCTTAAAACATAAGGTAGCATGCATGCACGCTAAAACAATGTTTTAAAAAAGGCAGCGGGAGCAAAACTGAGTTCGGTTGTACTTTATTGAAGTATTTAACAATGTACTCACGTTATTTTTTGATCAATCCTGTGTCCGAAATGAACAGCTGGGCAAGTTCTCCATCAGCCGTGCGGCTCCTCAGAAATGATGCCGGCTTTTACGAAAGCTCGAACAACAGTGCAAGCAGACGTTAGCCCTAGCATCCACAATCCATTCACAAATTGTGGCGTAACTCGCCCGGCGCTGCCTCCTAGTCTTAGTAAAGCTGTGTTCGCCATCTGTCATCCATGGCTCCCACACTGCTCGCAACTTCACTTTGAACGCCCTGTTTACACCGATGTCCACCGGTTGGAGTTCATTAATCCATTGCTCGACTTGGTCTTCCAATTCGGGCCACCTCGCCTTGTTTCCGCGTTTCGTTTTTCTTTTTTTTTCCCACGGAAACTCAGCTTCGTCTTCTTGACTTGGCGAAGCTCGTTTTCCTGCTTCCTCCACTTGCGAACCATGGATTCGTTGATCTTGAATTCTCTCGCGGCAGGATTCAAACCTGTTCTACCTACTGAGCCAAAGCCACCCCAACATAATCCCATTGGTATCGCAAGACAAGTCCAGATCTGCGTGACAGACCACCAAGGACTCCACTAAAAGAGGTTTGATGAAGATCTGATATTGTATTTCAAAATAAAAGTCTCCAAAAACTAATAAACTACATTTTTTAATGCATCTCAAGATTCAAATGAACCTTGCTGGTTGCATTCCTTAACCGAAGCGCATTGACGGCCGTATTATTGGGAAGCTTTTATTTTCAAGGTGGCTTTCGCCGCGAGTTGGCGACTTATTACCGTAATGCCTAGTTTGAACAAAATTAGGGGCGGCTGGCTTGATTGCTACTTTACGAGTGGAGGCTGGCTTGACCGGCGCTATATACCTACTGGGGGCGTGCCTTTAGCGTCCTCCTTCATGCGCACCCTTCCGCCTTTATGTCCGCATGCTGTCCTCAGCCACATCCGCTTTTCCTCTGTATAAGCAGCGTGTCAGCAGGAAATGCTCCCAGGCAGTCAAGCGGAGCGCTCATCAAACAGCAACATTTATAGATTTCGGAACTCGGTGCACACATAAGGCGTGCCGCATTATAAGGCGCCCCGTCCATTTTTGAGAAAATTTACAACTTTTAAGTGCGCCTTATAGTCGTGAAAATACGGAAGTAGAAAAATTGTGTTTAATGTATCAAACCTCTTAATGATATGGCATTACTTCATAGTTTTTTTAATCACATGTATTAATATTTTATTTTATAGTACATTCATCCCTTAAATCTCAATTCACTTTTTGCGGTTTTACTGTATCGCAGATTTTAAAATTGTACATATCTTAATTTACATTGCATATTTTTCCACTGCAGGATTTTGCAGTGATCATTTTTACACACAAACGTTACTGCAGGCTCACGTAGCAGTAAGTGCCAGCCAGGAGGAAAGAGTGCGAAAGTGACAGAGAATGTCCAACGTTGGGATCATTTCGCACTTAAAAAAAGAAGATAGAGTGCAATGTGCCCATTGCAAAGTAGAACTGGCTTAAACAACTAATTCACATCTACGGTTAACATCATGAGCTAATTTAATACAGCATACCACCACTAGTTAGAATGAATTGTTGTTGCTCCACAGGTGGTCAATAGTAGTCACAGCTGCCCGTGCACTTTCAATCATTTTATTGAACAAACTGGAACAACAAAACATGTAAAGGACCACATTCATACGCGAGCTGCAACAAGTACAACTGACACCCAGGGACTCAATGTGGAGACTGGCTGCCCTGAGCTACAAGTCACTCATCAGGCCACACACATTTAAAGTCACAGATACGACAGTCTAGAACATGAGGATGTTGACCCCAAGTGGACAAAAATAATGCCTTCACCTCACATGCACGTTTTGTATTGGTATTATGCCTAACGCTTTAAAATGGTTATTAAATAATAAATACGGTCACTTCTAAGAACTGTTCAATTCAGGAGAAATGTTCACTACGAAGGTGCCATTAAATATGAAGATTGTGACCAGGAAAACTTTGATTTCACAAGTTTAGTGCTGCGTTCCAGAAAACTGGGTCATTGGCTTATTGACAACTGCAACCTATGCCATCTAATGTTGGGTATCATTCAAAAAGTTATTTTTTTTTATAGAACGACAACCCGTGAAAGCTCAACCTTAGATATTGATCACAAGAATGGATGATGAGCATTCAAATATACTTTTAGCATACGAAACTAATATTAAATGCCTCCACTCCACTCCACTCCCGTTTGACATTTTTAGAAGGCAGGTGCTCCCAGAGGACCAATTTAGGGGGAAGCGGATGGTTGTAGCGTGTCATGTTAACATGCTTAGCGTCTGTGAAAAGCGATGCATGAAAAAAAAGTTGAATAATAAGACTGACACGTTCTCACTTCCTTTCCTTACAGTTGACATGTTCATTCGAAATAGGAGACAACCGTCTACCATTTTAATCCATATGACAATGCCAACTAATCCTAATAAAGCTTCATTGTTCAGCAGTCACTGCTCCGTCCTCTCGGGGCCAAACACTGGCATCAAACAGCCTTTCACTCTTTGGGGTGAACTGTATTTTAAGACCACCTTCCGGCGTCGCAGGCCCAACCCCTCTTCTGTGCTCTTCCCAGTCGTCTCTGCTTCACTGGGGCATGTGATGGGAGAGCATCAAACAGGCTTTATGCTTTGGGGTGAAGTACATTAAAAGGGTCAGATTCGGATGCAGATATGCATACATATTTGAATGGATATGTGAATTTAGATATAAATATAGATATGACTGAAAATATGTACATATACGAGGTACGTCAGAAAAGTACATTTGAAATATAAACTACAAGTTTTCCCCTTCAATGTAATCACCCTGGAGTATATAACTGTGATGTCAGCTCTCTGCAGCCATTGAACTCCCACATGCTTTTGTATACTGTGCATATCCTCTGTGTCAGGTCGTCAAGCAATGAGCAGAGTGAGTGATGAGGGGACCTATGAGATCAGACTTTCTCGGGAGAGTCATCATGGCTCATGACTCATGGCTCTTTGAGTACTACTAGTATCGCCGTAGCCTTCAGTGGATGAGTCAAAATCATGTTGATCACATTCTTCATTGTGAGGGGCATCGTCCACTGCAAGTCAATCAAGGATCACGTCTACAAAGAGATCCTTTGCCGTTTGCGTCGTTCAGTGGACGAGAAGAGGTGAGAGTAGTGGCAGGATGACTGCCTCTCCAGATGTGGATGCTATTGTGTGTGTGTGTGTGTGCGTATGTGTGTATGTATGTATATATATATATATATATATATATATATATATATATATATATATATATATATATATATATATATATAGCGAGAGAGAGAGAGAGAGAGAGAGAGAGAGAGAGAGAGAGAGACAGAGAGAGAGAGAGATACCTCATCCTAATAACTCTTTCAGCAGTCAATGCTCCTTCCTCTCAGGGCCAAACACTGGCATCAAACAGCCTTTCACTCTTTGGGGTGAACTGTATTTTAAGACCACCTTCCGGCGTCGCAGGCCCAACCCCTCTTCTGTGCTCTTCCCAGTCGTCTCTGCTTCACTGGGGCATGTGATGGGAGAGCTTCCAGCAGTGTCCCAAGGTAGCCAATCTTTGAGAGATGACAGGCCACAAGTTCCATTTTTTATTATGATTTATTCCAGTCAGCCACTTTTCTGTAATGGAAATTCATCGGGAACCATCCTGTCCATCTGCGGGCGCCACGAGACGTGTGCACCGACCCCATTTGGCCAAATGAAAGTGCACATTTTTTTAATGCAAATATTTGCCATGCGGGACCCTCTCCACATTCTATATATTCTAATCCTTTTGCTACTTTCAATTGCTGTTGTGTACTTCTCTTTTTCTTTGCATGGCGGTTGTCTATCAACTGGTGTGTTGGTTGGCAACTTCCTGGATTTGGTTTCGGATCATAAACCTGGTGAAAATTAAGTAAAATACTCACGAGCAAAGCCTAAAAACGAAAATCATATCAGAAGGTCACCCCAAGTTTCATCCGTGTCTGATCCAGATTTAACATCCCATCTATCCATTTTCTTGAATGCTTTCCTCAACATGGTCGTAGAAGAGAGCAGCTCGTGTCAGAATAAAGCAATATGATATTCTAAGATTTGTTTTGATTCGAGTCCGGAAATTCCAGTTCGATGATCACTTTTCCACGCCCAATTGAATTCCAATTCGAGTCACCAACCATTTGTGAACAGCCCCACAGAAGTTACTTTGAGCGCAATTGTTTCCTGGTTTCTTGAATGCAACACAACACTACGCGGAGGTCTCGGCTCTCCTAGTGCTCGTGAAATATTTTTCTTAAAATGTTTTTTATTCAGCAAACTAAAAAAAAATGTATAGAGTGCAGATTCACTATATTTTAACTCGCTGGCATGTCACTCAAAATGTTCCCACTGCTTGGTTGTGATAAAGTTGGAATGTACAGTGTAGGAAGCAGTGAAGGTGCTGAAAAGCATTCGGTCCAGTATTTCATCTTTTACATCCAAAGTGTGTCTAGGTGTGTGTGTGTGTGTGTGTGTGTGTGTGTGTGTGTCAGGGGGGCTCCACATATAATCTATGAATACATTTACTTGAAAGTTCCATATTTTTCATTTATATTTGGTACACTTATTTTGTTGGAGCCTTATCTGTAGAAGAGAAATAAACTTTTACTTTCCCCAACCCATATTTTCTTATGGAGTGAATCTTCCTATTAAAAGATTCTTCCGCTGCGAAGATTTACGAGGCAGACAAGCCCGCACAGTAACGTACAGTGTAATTCATACTGGATCAAACTGAAGCGGAACGATGTTGGAAAATGTGATGACTTTAAATGGAGCCACTCTGTCATGGAGACAGCTGCGGCATCCCTACAGCCCACTACCATAGTGGTCCACTCTCAATATAGTGTGCCTGTGCGCGAGCGTGTTTTGAATGGCTAATTGATGCTAGAAGCTTGATGTCATCCTTCCATGTTTCCTTCCATTGTTCCTACCTTCCACCCTTGCTTCCTTTCTCCCATCCTTCTTTCATCCTCCCTTCCTGCTTTGCTTCCATACAGCCTATTCGATTATTATCACAATGTTTTGATATTGTATTTAAATGTTTTTAAACTGTCAGTTTTAAAGCCTCTGTACTGAAAACTAAAGAAACTAGGGAGTAGCTCAACATTTTATTAACACTTTTTGCTAACGACACTCCTCATGGTCAACATTTCAAACAGTAAACACAACATTATATACGCATTAAAAAAACAAATAAGACAAATACAGTTAAATGAATATAAAAAAATACAAGAACAATTTTCCTTCAACAGTGCAGCCGATGCAGAAAAATATAACAGTGCAAAAGTTTACAGTCTATTTTTGGAGGTGTACAAAATAAATTGCCCCCTCCGGGATAATGACGACACCTTGGCTTGTAAACATTGTTCTCCAGTTATGATGCTCCATACACTGTAAACATGATTGCTACTTTCAAATGTGCAATATCTTTAATAACAATACAGATTAGCTGGTTGTGTCATGTTACAAAAAAACCTGAATAATGACAATGACACAATTGATTGCTGCTGTGCTTGCGTCTGGTAACTGTACCGCTGGTAGTAGCTAAACTGCTAATGCTACATAGCATTAGCACATACGTGACAGGCTATACTGACTCCGCTCGCATTTGATGGTTTTCACATCATCACTTGGTTGGTCCTTCTTCAAATTAATAAACAGGTTTGTTGTGTTGCCCGTTTTAGGGGCCACCGACATACCTTGCACATCGCCAAGTTAATACAGAGAAGAAGAATATAATATACTGTATGCCTTTTGTGAGTATTGTTGTATACTCTGTCTGCATGTGTTGTTACTGTTTGTCTTTCAATACAAGTTGTTTAACGGTTTCTAAGTACCGCAGCGTCGTTGCTAGTTTCTTTAGCCCGTTCATGGCGTTTCCCTTTATGTGTTAGCATTGAGCTGGCGGACGTTCATAAGGTAAAGTTATGTGTTTTGGTTAAATACAAAAAATGTAATAACCCTCTTTATGTTTGGTTTTAGAATAAACTTCAACAAGTGGGAAATTGGCAAAGCGAGGGCTCGTATTTTGGAAAACTTCTAAGTTGAGCTACAACTGTAATTCACAATTTGTTTGCGTGACAACTTTACTCACTGCCTATTGACTATATGGAGTGCGTACCTACGGTCAAATGAATGTGGTGTCAATCACAAATGGATGCTATTCCGAGTAAGACGCTCGGCTGAGCGCACGCTGTCATGTTCTCGGCCGCGTTTGTCAGTCATCCTCTGTGTTGGCCGAGCTCGCTTGCGCTGACATGCTGTGAGGTTCTCCCTCATTTGCGCTGCACCGCCAATTAGAGCGAAGACGCGAGACGGCAGGATTAGCTGAAAACCGCTGTAAGTCATCATGTGCAGTATGTTTATGTTCATTAATTTCTTAATGTTAAAAATTAAAATTCAAACATTTTACCGATATTCTGACTTAATTCTCATCCCCAAATTTTTTTTGACTCGCAACATTAATTTATTCATGAGAAAAGAATGCTTTTTTTCTGAAAATTAAGATTTTTTTCCCTCGTCAATACGAGGCAGACAAGCCTGTACGGGGAAGACCCTTTCTCTCTCATAAAATTACTTTATTTTCACTTAATAAAAACTTTTTTTCTCATTATTTTTTTCTTATAATATTAAACCTTTATTGTCATTAAATTAAGATTTATTTTTTTGGCTTACTAAAATATCAATTTATTCTCATAACACTATTTTCCTTATTGCATCATGACATTACGCTCATGAAATTAAGTGTTCTTTCCCCCCTGTGCCTGGTAAGTTGTTCAAAAGAATATCAATTATAAATCCTCAGTATGTCTGAGATGCATTTAAGCGCTCACTTGCAAGCCAAATGATGCGTTCGTTGCACCATTCACGCGTCTCTCTCTTTCTGTGGCAGCTTAGGTCCTTTTTAAGTGGCAGCTGGATATGAAAATCAAAGAAGAATATGAATAAAACATTAGTATGTGGAGAACATATAGATACAGAGGGTGTATCTTACGTAAATATGCTAAACAAATATAATTCTCAGACTGGGGGAAGCAATGGTGGATAGTGTGCCGAGAATGGAAATCTCATTAGGTTGATATCAAATAAAAGCTTCCTTCTGGAGGGAATGGCGACGACGTTGCCGAGGGAGACGGGAGGGCATGTTTGTCTTTGAAGTGAATAGGATTTACACGGGAACATTTTTGGCCTATTTTGGGCCGCTCTTAAAGGGCACCATGTCGGTAGGAAGAACATAACGTTGACATAAAGTTGTTGTTGGTCACCTTTGTATTTTCTTTTATATCTACAGAAATGAATAGAAATGTCAATACAACGGTGCCTTGGGATATGAGTTCAATTTGTTCTGTGACCATGATCATAAATCCAAACAGTGGAATCGCAAATCATCTTTCCCCACTCGAAATGCCAAAAACAACAATTTTTGTAGTGTGATTCTAATAAGAAAAATAGCACACTCTAATGTAGTGCGATATACAAACATACAGTAATGTAAAGAAATGGAATGCTTTTTTTTTTGCTTTAGTTCTATAGACATTGTGCTACTCCTTCTGGTGTGTTCAAATATTTGTTGCTTAGAGAGTTAAAACACCATAACTATTGATGCTCTCCAGTAGCCCGTCTTTAGCATTTTGTTAGCATGAAGCTAAACAGACTTTCCAAAGGCAAATCTGTATGGTTGTTTATAATACACAGCATGTAATACTGTTTTATTTTTTATTTTACCATTAACTTCAACTGTGAGTTGCAATAAACCGCGTGAAGCGTCTTTTTTTTTAAAGAATTGTTCACCATCAGCCAAACTGCTGCTTGTTGGGAAGAGAGTTGAAATTAGTTGGCTTCCACCATCTTGCACTCGTATCCGGAAGTCAACGCAAAATCATAAAATGAAGGTATCACAGAAAACGTGTTCGTCGGGTTACTCGTAGGTCAAGGCAAAGCTGTATTATTTGTCTTTCAATATTTTGTTGACATCGATGTGTACGGCAAATTAAGAATTTCATTGTAAAGGGGAAACATGTCTCCCCACTGTTCATCATGATAATAAACCCTTTGAATCTTGAAAAAGGGACACAACTTTGGGATGTGACCTTTGTGGGGTTATTTGAGACTTCTGGAGACTCTGAGACTATTTGTAAACAAGAAATTATAAAGTTGAATTTTTTTTCCTCCATAATTTCCCCAAAATACTCAACAGCACAAATATTACGAATACAGTCTGATACCTCTAAGATCAAAAGTTTGAATTTGACTAAAATTCTGGAGAAAATATGCTCTAAAATTCCCAATGTTGCACGCGTTGTACATTATACGCGACATCTCAGCGTTTTGCTTTTTCCTTGGGCTTTTTTTTCCCAGCATCAACAAGGACGGTTAAGAGAAGAACCACCAAGGGGCGATTGTCCGCCAGGACACATTTTATGTGCACTACAGCGTATTCATTAATGCGTGGATTAATGTGAAATAAATAAATATAACAGATGATCATTATTACATTTCTTGGTAGATTTGTGTAGCTAACTGTTTCTCCCTGTCCTTCACCTGTTGTTTTTTGCAATGGAGGAAATGGTTTTATTTCTTTTATTTTTTTCAGCTGTGAGATGCAAATGATTGAGCCCAACAAATTCTGCCGAGCAATAAGTGACCACAAAATGATGTCAAAAGGCCATAAAGACGAAGTGGAGCATTTTTGTTTGAGCCACGTTACTTTGCCTAAATATTCATTCATTGGTGTTTAGTACACAGCGGTCGGAAAAGGGAAACTGGAAGTAAATAAACATCATCACAATAAAAGAGAATTCGCTATATCCAATCACAATTGCCGTTAAGTCGTCTGACAAATGAAAGAGCGATGACCCCAAATACATCTCACAATATTTCTTCATCAGTGGCTTGTTTTATCTGTTAATTATCAATTCCAATCAGGACTCGTCGACACTAGCGCGCATCTCGTGTAAATGTTTTGGCGCAGATTAACTGTCACGCTTCACCTCATTAAGATCGACCTGTCAACCCCGTAGTGTGACACGTTGCGAAAGGAGGCAGCCAGACGTTTAAAAGTCGACATCATGCAAATGCAACGCCTAATTATGATTGTGTGTCAAAAGGAATTATTTGCATGTTATTTGATCAGTCTGGACCAAGCGCTGTGGAAAGAAGAGGGACGCTTAAGGACAATCTGATGGTTGACACAAGAGTTAGCATTGGTTCATTAAGAGACATATTTGGATATTTGTCTGCAATTTTAAACAGTTCCCAGGTCTTAATAACATTAGTTTGTCTTAATGCTCCAAGGATAAAAAATTACAGAACATTTTACATGTTTTTAAATTAGCCTTGCGAGCCTGTTTTGAGGAGGCGGTCCTGTCTCATGCTAATGAGCCACATCTGCCGCAGCCCCCTCTCTGCCATGCAACCAAACACAAAGTAAGGCTTTTGTTACCACGGTGACCACCAGCAACTACTACCAGTCCAGCGTGGCAAGAAAAAAAGTGAGTTGCTTCTAGTTTAATTAGTATATAGGGTAATACACACTTCTGAAATACCAAATTTGCTCAAATTACCTTTATGTTTTTATTAATCATTAAGTATATTTATCTATGTTAAGACGCTGATCATATTAATGGTTTCTCACAATAATTATCATCATTTGGTTTTACAAGGTAGAAAACAAATAGAGAAATAGCAATATGCAACAAATCTCAGCGTTTGTTTACATTTTCAAACAATTACGACAACAACATTCCTAGGAAATCATAATGTTCCATCACTGGTGAGCTATTTTTAGAACAGGTCCCCGGGCGACTTGTAATCGTTTGAACACATACCATGAGCCTTTTCTCTTGAGATTATAGTTTGTGCCGTGTTTATTGCTTAAACTGTTAATATAGGCAAGTATAATGTAATATACAGTGGGTACGGAAAGTTTTCAGACCCCCTTAAATTTTTCACTCTTTGTTATATTGCAGCCATTTGTTAAAATCATTTAAGTTCCTTTTTTTCCACAATGTACACACAGCACCGCATATTGACAGAAAAAAAGCATAATTGTTGACATTTTTGCTGATTTATTAAAAAAGAAAAACTGAAATATCACACAGCCATAAGTATTCAGATCCTTTGCTGTGACACTCATATATTTAACTCGGGTGCTGTCCATTTCTTCTGATCACCCTTGAGTTGTTTCCAAAACCTTCTCCAGAGTGCTCAGAACGTCGGACTGGGCCGAAGGTTCACCTTCAAAAAAGACTGACCCTCAGAGCACACAGATAAAATACAGAAGAAGTGGCTTCAGAACAACTCAGTGACTGTTTTTGAATGGCCCAGCCAGGGCCCTGACTTAAACCCAATTGAGCATCTCTGGAAATACCTGAAAATTGCTGCCAACCAACGTTGACCGTCCAACCTGACAGAACTGGAGAGGATCTGCAAGGAGGAATGGCAGAGGAGCCCCAAATCCAGGCGTGAAAAACTTGTTGCATCATTCCCAAAAAGCTTCTACTAAATACCGAGTCAAAGGGTCTGAATACTTATGGCTGTGTGATATTTCAGTTTTTTCTTCGTAAATCTGCAAATATTTCAACAATTCTGTTTTTTTCTGTCAATATGGGATGCTATGTGGACATTAATGTAGAAAAAAATGAATTTAAATAATTTTAGCAAATGGCTCCAATATAAATAAAGGGGGTCTGAATACTTTCCGTACCCATTGTAAATAAATGTCACATAATATTGTAACATAAAAAAAAAATATTTTCTTTTTTTCATTGCAATGGCTATGGTTGGTATGGTCACCTGACTTTGGTGCGGGCAGCGTGGGTTTAGTTCTCACTCAGTGACGATGCGAATGTGAGTGCGAATGGTTGTCCCTGTCTATATGTGCCCTGCGACTGACTGGCGACCAGTTCAGGGTGTAGTCCGCCTTTCGCCTGAAGTCAGCTGGGATAGCCTCCAGCGCCCCGCGACCCTAACCAGGATAAGCGGTGTTGAAAATGGACGGATGGATGATTATCCCTCAGTGGTGTACATTAGACAAAAGAGGGGTTGCTGCTGCATGATGTATAATTCAGCCCGCTACAACACAGAGACGAGTGTAAATCTGTTCATTTATTAATCCAAAATATGTATACATCAAACTTCAATAAAAGGCCCAGAATCCATTTATGAGACCCCCGCTACATCATAATCACCATCATCAACCCCAAAAGCCCGAGATGGGCCTGTGGGGGCTGCGTTGTAACGGCCCCGTGATGGCAACGCTGAATGTTGCTCAAGGTGAGGTGGTCCCCCTCAGCCAGCTTGTCAGGGCTCCCGCCGTCATCCCCCGGGCGATCTGCGCAGCCGGCAGATGGAAAGAGCAACGCTCCCAGGTCCATCACGCGCCGCACGCTGCACGCCCCACACAACATGGATGCCGCCGTTCCCCAAAGTGGGAATATGTTAATGTTTGGCCTTTCAGGGCTGGAGGAATAATTAACTGTTGGTGTAGCTGGCAACGAATAACTTCAACATAACAACGTGAATGCGTTCAAGGTCTAGATTGGGGCTAGGCAAACCTTAGTGCTTTTACCGGTCACATTTGATTTTTAAAATGGACAGAATGAGCAGCATCATTTGGAGATGACAAGAAAAAAAAAAGTTTAAATGCAAACGTAAAATGGTTTGTTTTAATCGTGGAACAATATTCAGTTTTTTTCATGTATTATAATTAATTTACTTATATAAATTAACATTTAATGAAATAAACATTTGGAAGTGTTGGTCAATTGTTCATTTTACAATAAATCAATTATTAAATGCAATAAATACGAGAAAAAAGTTAATAAATTTTTGTAAAATATATACAATTGTTTTTTTTTTTTTTCCATTTCATGTAATCTTGATTGACTAACCAAAGTGACTGAAACGTTTGCAAACGTGAAACGGTTCGATTGGTCACAGGATGCCACAGAGCTACTGAACGCCTCTTCTTCTCTTCTTCAGCGTGACCTTTACTGTTGTTTGCTTTCAAATTATGAACCTTAGATTTTGAAGAATATCCGACAGAAGAGCCTGAGGTCATTTGTTCAACTCTTATGTTCCTCATGACTACTTTAAATAAGCACAATTCCAACTAATCCGCCTCAAAGCCGCATGTGTGCTGTAAACATGCCACGACAAGACTCCTATTGATTTTGGAGAGGATGAAACACAATATGACAAGATATTTCTCTACCGGCCATTTCAACCAATGTTAAGACTTTTATTATTCCATAGTATGTCAAAATAAGAAGAACCCTATAAATTGTGATGTAATCGAAGATGCTTGAGAAACCTTTTTCTTTTCTGGCACTGTACCATATATTTTGGGAACCCTTATTTTTTTTTTTTCTCCTCTCCACACAAAATTTCCCAGGTGAGCTGAGCAATGCAAAACAAATTAAAGCCTTCGATAGACCAAACCAGGAGGGGCCAGCAAGAAGCGCGCCCCGCCGTTCAAGGTTGAACTTGTCAATATCGTCGCAGCCTCATTAAGCAGCAGGAGGAGACGGGAGTGCGGCCCAAAACAGTCCAAACTATTGTCACGAAAGTCGTCAGGCTGGGTTTGCCCAGCGGGTCGGAGGCAGCGATAGAGATCTGAGAGGCAGCGCCTTGATAAAGATCACACATTGACTGCCTCCCCCTCCAAGGAATTAATGGAAGTCAAAGCATCTTTGATCCAAAAGATGACCCGAGCTTCTCGTTTCAGATCCCGTTACACCTCCCTTGCATGCGTTACTGAAACACACAACATAGAAAAATAATCCCATGACCCCTCAGTCAATATTTCAAATTGATGGCCACGTTAACGTCAAAAATGTAGGACGATGTTACGGCATGCATGGATGTGGAAAGATAGCATTTTCATGTACTTGAATTGTAAACCACTGGTGAAAAGAAAGTGGAACAAATTCTGGGGGGGATTTTTTTTTTTCGAGTTTAAAGTCATAATTTTGCAAGAAAAGTATTTTTATTTAGCGAAAAAGTTATTTAAAAAAAAAAGTCATATCACAAGTATACATTTATTGAAAAAAAAGTTGATTTGAATTGAAGTGAATTGCAAAAAATAAAATACAAAATACTTTTTCCTCATAAGATTGACTTTATACTAAAAATATAAAACATTTTTTGCATTTCTTTTAAATTACTCAAACTTTTTTTTTTTTTTTTTTTTTTTTAAACTTTTTTTCTGAAAAATATAGAAAAAGAATCCTTGATTAATACCCTTTGTTCTTGTAAGATTTGTTTTCTTTCTCTGAAGTATATAACTCTTCTTTTTTGTGTCATGTCTCCATACCCCTCGTAGGTTCTGTCTCAGGGTCTTAACTTCCTTCTGCGCTAATGCTAGACTTTCTACTAGCTCTTTGGCCAATGAAACTGGCTGGAAATGAACCTGACATGATTTAGGTTGTTGGTAAACCAGTAGACCTGGAGAAAAGCCATGCAGGTAAGGGGAGAACCTGCAAACTCCACACAGGAAGCCCCCAAAATCGGGTGTTCCAGGTGGTCCAATTGGGAATCTTTTTGCTGCAAGACCACCATAGACGTATCCGTACCTCTCTCAGGTTCCGTTGCAGGGTCCTACCACCGGTCTCCGCTTAGGCTAGAGTTTCGACGAGCAATGAAATGACAAGGTACCTGACGAATGTGACGATTTAGGTTGCGTGTAAACCAGAGTACCTGAAGAAAAGCCACAAAAAAAGGCCCTAAAATCAGGAATTCCAGATGGACCTTCTTGCGACAAGACCACCGACCGAGTTGTGTCAGAAAGGTTCAACTATACCATTTGGGAAAAATAACCAGCCATCTACTGGGCCATCTTTAAATTTCTACTGTATTATCTGACAGGCTCCACGCTATCCACAGATGTAAATGCACTCCTCGTGCGTTGCGTCACCGGGTACTAACACTTATCTCTCTCTTAGACAGCCAACTTCATCTGTCAGCATTGTCAAGCAAAGTAAAGGCTGACATCCACTCGGGCTGATATCAGTACTGTCATGTATTCTCTCCCAATCTTAATTACCAACTGTTCGCAGCATCCAGCCCGCCTGGCCCGATCCCACTGGGGTTCAAGTGTGTCCCCCGGTAAGTGGGAGAAGCGTCTTGTTGTCCCCGAGCGGCGCTGTCAGGGCGGGACAAGGAGCCGGTGATTGATGTGTTTCCCAGAGTGTTCCGCCGACTTGCCCCTCGCGTCAATAATGACACATGATGGAAACGCCTGTCAGCGAGCCATGAGCGGGAATGAAGACGGATGGCGTCTGGGATGGGAAGTGAGTTCTGTCGGGCGCTAAAGTTGCGAGCGCTTTAGGGAGATAATCGGCTCGCGTCATTATCAGGTCGTCGTGGATTCTGGATGGCATTTTCCAAAAAGATCACATAGCTTTCGTCTCTTGTTTCTTTCAAACAACATGTCAGAGTTTGACCTTAAACTAAAAACTCGCAGAAATGACATGAATGCTGAGAGCTGCTGTCGGCGAACCAAAACTTCAATTCAGGACTCAAATGTGGATTCGTAGCAATTTCCCCAATACTTAAACTGAATCAGTACATGTATTCGAATTATTCAGTGAAGTAACAAGGCGTACTAAATTCCCACACGGAATATATTGGATAAGGAACAGGAATTGGAACTATTCTCATTAGGTTTAAAATACAGACAACTAAAATGCATTGTTTTTGACCCAGCCAAGCTCAATCGCACTTAATGTTGCCTTTAGATCTCTTTCACGAGTTTCTTTCGGTTCCTAACATGAAATACACAATTTGGGTTGCGGTGGAAAGGATTAATATTCCATGTATTGCTTTTATTTATTTCTTCACATGGCGTGCTGTTAAAAATACACACGGTGTCAGATGAAAGGCTAAATAGCAGATAGTGGTCTGAGGATATATTTTTTTTTATATATACCCCTGCTGTGGATGATTTGACGTGGCTCTCACTAACACGTTTTTCAACGTTGAAAGGATTAATGATGTTTCTCATCATTAATGGATTACTTTCTCCATCTGTGTTACACGCTTGTCACCGTCTCTCTCACACACACACGAAAATACATGACAAAAAGTACAACGAATAACACACACACACTCAAACACTCTCACGCACTCACGCATGCACGCACACGCAAGCGCAAAAACACATTGACTTATTCAGTCACACACTCATGGACACACACGTGCACTTCACATGCACATACACATGCTCATGCACACATACAGTAAGTACAAACAAACACATACACTAACTTATTCAGTCACACACAGACAAACACACTGTATTTACACTCAGACACTCACAGTCATGCACACACGTGAGGAAAAGCAACAAACCACACACGCCACACCCGACCACACACGCCAAAACATTTACAGACGTTCAAAGATGCACACACACACACACACAAACACACATCTAATCAGCTAATCATCACCCGGGGATTCCCTGCAGGAGGCGACGGGATTCATTGAGACTTTTTCCACATTTTTCCACGCCAGTCAGCGCGTTATCTCCACACCCTCGCCGACGACACGTTTGAGCGGGCGATTGTCTGCGGCTTAGCCTCCGCCGGAATGATTCATTGTGCGTCACGTCAGCCGGGGCCTCGACGCCTTGGAAGATTGCACCGGTTTGCCACCCGCTTTCTCTCTCTCTCTCTCTCTCTCTCTCTCTGCCTTCGTCGCGATTTTACGGTTGAGCCGGATGAGTTTAATTTGTCAAAACTGTTTACCAACACGCCACCGAAGCTATTACTGGTGTGTCACCAGGGAGCAGATAGGTAATGAAAAGCATACAAATGGTAGATGGGGGGGGGGGGGGGGGGGGGGGGGGAGAAGACGAGCCGAGATGGGTAATGTAAAAAAAAAAAAAAGCTGGCAATGATATATTATTCCATCTTTTCTTTGGAATCAATTATGCAGGAATGCTAATAGCGGACATTAAGTGTTTCTGCTGTTGCGATGAATGATTCAAATATTTATTGTCTGCGAAGAGGGGGAAAGTCAAACATGACGTTGTCCTCGACACTATGCGTTAATGAGCGCATGTCACAGGCACACAAGTTAGCGACTATTAACATTGCAGGCCTTCACTGTCAGTGCCACTGCAGCTAATTGACTATATGTCACCAACTTGTACGCACTCGTCAAGCTCGATTTTGTCCACTCCGTCTATCTCAAAGCAAAATGACAAGATCACTTCAAGACATACTGAACATTTGGCTGAGTCAGAGCATTAAAGCAAATTTATCCACGTCAGCTGCCAGGTAGGATACAGGGTCCGAGCTGTACATGTCAAATTACAGTGCTGACCCGGCTTACGAGTTTTCCGAGATATGAGCTGTCGTTCGGCTGAATGTTTTTATTTTTTTAACAAGATAAAAGTGCTATATAGTGCCAGTGAATTCCACTCACTCCACAACAGGCAGCAGTTTGGCAGATAGTTGGTATTAGTTTATGCGGAGTCTGTTTATTCTTGTGATTTAGATGATCAGACCACATTTTATAACCAATTTATATAGACATTTAAGAAATTCCAAAGGGCTCACATACTTTTTCCTCACAGTTTATTTTCTTTATCCTCCGCAAAGAATGACTAATATTACTGCAGCTTACTGAGGAGTTGTGACCGTCTCCATGTATATCTGGATGTCTGTTATACTGCCCCCACGTGGTTAAGGCGCACACACCAGAAGGATAATTTTTGTGAATGAAAAAAGTGATCGCGTTACCTAGACAACCATTCACACCATACATGCCTTTACAGTGAAGGCCTACTATTTCACGGTTCATCTTTCGTAACGCCACTATATCGCAGATTTTTAGGCAATATATTTTTTTTTTCATTTTTACAGTATGCAGGCAAATCCAAATTTATAGTGGCGTACGTTCAGTGTAGTACCACCACGTGCCGCAACATGCCACAAAGTACTCAGGTCTACTAGAAGAGATGCAATGTAATTAAGAGAAAGAGAAGAGGCAGAGGGTTCCCACCTTCTGTAACCTAGTTATAGTTATTGTTCCCAGAGAGTGGAGAGAATTTCGTCATCCAAATATGGTAACTTTAACATTTTTTAACAAATCGATACTATTGGTCTGTCCCCACGTTGTCTGTTTTTTTTTCCACATTAATAAAGAATTTCAAGTGATGAAGATAGCTTTAGAACAAATCTATTAACTCTCCTGAAAGCTTGAACTCTCTGAGATATGTTGTAAAATCCGCCTCTATCCTCACTCTGCGGGAGCTGGGCTGTCATATTTATAATTTTTTTTTAAAGACAATAGCAAGTGAAAAAAGGATTTATACATTTTAGTAAGCCTGTTTTGTTAAAAATGGATAGCTGTAATGCTTCGATGTAGAAGAAAATGGTCAGCCATGAAGGTAAATTGCGTGCAGATTCATGAAATAATGTTGAAAAGTTGCAATTTTCTATAATCTATTAGCAGAATGACCGGCCCCTAAACTATACCAGCGGACCGCACAATTAGTCTCCTTGAACAGATACATCGTCAGACGATTGGTCAATGGAAGGGTCGTTGCAGCCTGCGGTGACTCAATGATTTGTCGCTCAATCAATATGTTGACTGACAGCTTCAGACTGTTAAGCACAGAATTCTCATTTTCAACTGCAAATTATTTTTTTTTAAAGGCATTTTCATTTTTCTTTCTTTTTTTTTTAAATCTTTGGAACAAATAGAGTTGTCACAGAAGAAGCACCATTTTCAGGACTTACAAGTCATTTACAAGCTTATTTCCCTTACACCTTTAGAAAATGTCAAAATGATTATGCATACTCAAAACCATTACACATATAATTACATGACCATGAACGTGAGTTTTTTTTTTTTTTTTGTACAGAACGTGTTATTTTAAGCTTCCATCCAAAAATTCCTTTTTAGTCTAAAATATAATTTTGCAACAAAATAGTAAATATTTCTGGTGAGCACTTTTCAAAACTTCAGAAACACAAAATATTTTCAAACATTTTAAATCACCTGTTTCATGTTTAATTAGATGGATGTTATTAAATTACAAATGTCTGTCAACATAGCGAGCAGTTTCCATGAGAAAGAACTGCCACTAATCTTCAAATCAGGGCCCATGTGTTATTTTTTTTTATTTTTTATTTTATTATTATTATTATTTTTTATAAAGCCCATAGCCGGGAGACATACCAGATTTATGAAACAATTACCAATTGCTTGTTTTTGGCCTATACGCAACTTTTGGGTTTTTGTGTTGGTTACATCTCTAACTAATAAAAACCAAACCTTGTTCCTTCTGACTGCATTCCTAATAAATATCCACCGGAATAAAAATAACATGGACTATATCAAAGTCTAAGTAGCCAAACAGGACAGGTTTTGAAAAAAAAATGCTTCTTTTAAATCTCCACATTGCACCTGTAAATCTACAAGCTGAAATGTTGATTTTCAACTTTTGATGAGAAAGAGTTACCTTTGTTACATCAAACCATAATACAGTTTCCCAAATGGGCGCCATAGCTTCCGGACCCTGATTACAACCGCATCAATTCGAACACCAGGTATCTCAATCGGTCACGTGACTCATCACATGACGCCCGACTCCGCGGTGACAGGTGCTTGTTGTTAATTAGACGAGGCCGTATGCGTCGCTATGACAGCCGAGCGCGGCCCCCGCTAATCGCATTGATATGATGGTCCCTTGGGCGCGACTTGAAGGTGGAGGCAAGCCCGCGTATCCCTCAGAAGTCAGAACGAGTGGGGGGAAAAAAAGTCATATATTCCACACAGATGTAATCTCGGCTACTGTGCAATTCCTCCCAGATGCTGAGAAGTGTGTTGAATGGTCACCAATAGATGACAGAGGATTGTAAAGCATTACAGCGTCCTATCTGCTGCCAGGGCTTAGTAGGGAGGAAAATAACAAGCTTTCAGAAATGGTCAACATGGAAGCATCCTGCATCAAACCAGCCTGGAACAAAAAGAAAAGCTGTTACTTTTTACATCCCCAACACTACTGTATTGGACCTTTTGTTAAGCGGCTTACACTAGGGCTGCACAATATATCGGGTTAGTATGGGTGCGAAATAGTCACATCGCAGGGTCCTGCGCAATGTTGGTGTATTGACACGTAGTCAATCAACTGTAATATTAATAAGTGACAGAGGGACCTGGTTGGACATAAAATAACAGATTGATTAAAAACAAATGAATAGTGTTAGGAATGAGCTAATGACTCTACGGTATACAGTAACTGGGCATGAAAGGAAATGATTTGAACTTCGTGTCTGGCTGGACTATTGCTCAATAGTGCAGTGCATTTAAATACAGGTAAACGTCATATAAATGACTTAGTATACTTTTGTGCTCTACTAAGCATAGTTTTTCTAGAGAGGGAATGTCTTTTTTAACATCACAATATAAAATCACAATGTCATTTTTCTCCAATAATGTGCAGCCCTAGGTACCAAGACTCGGACCTTCTTCTTCTTTTCCTTTGGGCTTGTCCCTTTAGGGGTCGCCACAGGGGTCCTTTTTCATGTAAACCTCCTCCTCCTCCTGCATCCTCCTCTCGAACATCAACTGCCCTCATGTCTTCCCTCACGACATCCATCGACCTCCTCTTTGGTCTTCCTCTAGCTCTCTTGCCTGGCAGCTCCATCCTCATCATCCTTCTAGCAATATACTCACTATTTCTCCTCTGGACGTGTCCAAACCATCGAAGTCTGCTCTCTCTAACTTTGTCTCCAAAACATCGAACCTTGGCCGTCCCTCTGACGAGCTCATTTCTAATGTTATCCAACCTGGTCACGCCGAGAGCAAACCTCAACATCTTCATTTCCGCCACCTCCAGCTCTGCTTCCTGTTTTCTCTTCAGTGCCACTGTCTCTAATCCGTACATCATGGGTGGCCTCACCACTGTTTTATAAACTTTGCCCTTCATCCTAGCATGAGACTCTTCTGTCACATAACATGCCTGACACCTTCCTCCACCCGTTCCAACCTGCTTGTACCCGTTTCTTCACTTCCTGATCACACTCACCATTGCTCTGGACGGTTGACCCCAAGTATTTAAAGTCTTCCACCCTTGCTATCTCTTCTCCCTGTAGCCTCACTCTTCCCCCACCACCCCTCTCATTCATGCACATATATTCTGTATATATATATATATATATATACCAAGACTCGGACCAAATGTGGACTCGGACTTTTACCTCCCTTACGATCAAAGTCAGAAAACGCCCAATTTGCCCAGATGTCTCCAAAAGATTATCCTGAGTGATTATCCCGTGGGGTTTCTCACACTTAAAAATCAAAGATGTTAAAAATCATTATGCGTGTGTAGCCCACTTAAATTATTATATCAAATAATCAAATCAGCTGGATGGTTTTCCGACATTTTTGTATTTCCATCAACATGTTCACATTTCAACGCCGGCAGAATAGCTGCGTTATGTTGTTATAATGCATCTCACTCAGGCCGCCCCGAATGTCACCCCTGCAAAGTCAAGGCCTTATTGCTAACAGCGCACGCTTGCAAATGTCAGCAAAAGTGCGTTGCTGTTGAGTGAGTGTTGCCCGGCCGCCGCCGTGACGCCTGTGCGCAAGGTCTTTTGATAAGAGAAGACGCCTTTTTCTATGCTTGTCGCCGTCACGCGTGCAGCAGACGTGTTGATGCGTTATCGAGCGCGCGGAGAAGGTGTTCCGCACGTTGTCGTCGTCTCCCCGCGGGACGAGATGAGGCGGGGTTGACGGATGAAAACGAGCGTGCTAGCTGTCTTCCGTGACCCCATTTGCGAGATTGACTCTGATGTTCATGCACGCCGCATCTCGGCGTTGTTGTCCACGACGAACAAATGGTCCTGCTAAACGCAACGCGCTGATTGTGTGCACGTTTTATGCATTCAGCAGTCACTTTCTGGCCCGGAAGACAGTGTTAAAGTATGATGCTTTTCAGTGCGCCATTTTAGAAGTTGACATGACTTTTTTATTATTTTTATTTTTTTTTTTTTTTTTTACCCTAACTACACAGTCAACAAACCTGTAGAGCACATTAGGAAAGCAAATTATGAGTTTTAAGAATTATTTATGCCTTCACCATAGATGCCAGCACAACTATTTAGTAGACCATGTTTTGAAAGGAATAATTTACCATTTATCCCACATTTTATTTCAGAACTCAAATAAAAGTGTGCTGTTGCACCCTATACAGATTAGATGACGATAGTCACTATGATAATATTCAATATTTTCTGCATTATTTCCATGCATTTGAAAAAATGCCAAAGAAATATTACAAACCTTTTGAACTGCGTATGGTATTTATTTTAAAAAGTGAATTGTCTTTCTTTTTTTTTTTGAACCATCAAGCAAAATCTCAACCATTGCATAAAGGCTCGTATTTTAAACACTGTTGTTTTTTGTCATAACTGCCCAAAGCAAATATATTTTCCTGTCTGGAGTTTGCATGTTCACTGAAGACTAAAGTTGTTGCTAAGTGTGAATGTAAGTGAATGCTTCTTTGCGTGCCCTGTGATTGGCTGGAGAACTGTATGGGGTGTACCCTGCTCCTTGACCAAAATGAGCTGAGAGGCTCCACTTCACCTACGACCCTAATAAGGATCAGCGCTATAGGAAATGGATTAGTGGGTGATGTGTTGTGGTGCCATTTTGGATAAAGTAACTGAAATTATATATTTTTTGAAATAAATACAACGCTGTTGCTAAGTAGATTTCATCTTGCCCTGTTGCTAGGTAGAATTTGTGTGGCCCAATGAAATTCTGTCCAATTGAATATAAATGACAGGGCCGACCAGCAGTACAACACTCAAAACTGCATCATAAGTATTATCATCTTAGCGATACGTTTGGACTTACAAATTTGGAACTCCATCGTAAACCCATGACCCCCTGTCGAGAAAAAAAATATTTAATCCTATTATATTTAAATTAAACACAGAAATGATCCCCTGATTTGGAGTCAACACTGTAGGGATAAATGTGAACATATTTAGTGAATAATGTGGCTAAAAATGGAAATCTTTGTTCAGACGGTCTAATCTGTGCCTATCAGACGGTGTAAATTGTGTTCCCTTGATATAATTCCCAATAGAAATGATTACACGCCGCACGGGCAAAATACACAAGCCGCACAGGGTACGCAATATTCACCAAAACGACAGAGAATGAATGAGTGAGGGAGCGAGGGATGGGCTCACACATGGGAAAAAAAGAAAAAAAGAGCCGCTATCAGATGCATTTCCGGCAGCATGTAACCCAGTCGGACGGCTTTCTTGTTGAGAGGCCGCCTTGACCTTTTCAGTATGCATCAGCAGATTGCATCTCGCTTCCCTAAACCAATCAGCAGCGTGGAATTTCCAGGTCAGCATAGCCACCTCAAAGTAAAAGGTCACACGGGGAGCGTCCGGGGTCTGCCAAGATTTGCCCGACAGTGGGCTCCAACTGCCTAAATGACACTTTGCTTCCTCACCTGGCTTGGCTCCACTTTAACAGCTACTAAAAAAAAATACAAAAATGCTCTTCAACTCAAATAAAAATTTGAAAAAAGCAGCTCTAGTAATATGGACTCCAATTGTGCTGATAAAAAAAAGCTTGATAAGATATTACTTTTAATATTTACCTATTCACGTGATGTAGTAGCATTTGGTGGGATATAACTGTAGGTGAAAGGAAGCCCCTCTTTGTAAAATAGTATATATTTTCCCACCAATATGTATTTCACATACTCAACAAAGTTTGGTGGGAAAATTCGAGACATTTCACCTTTAATCTTTTCGTTGTGGAGTCCCTCTATTTATGCCTTGGTGGACGTGTTCCCTGGGGGTGGTCAACAATGGATGCAGGATTGTCATTTCACTAACCACACCGGGCAACAACAACAACAACAACACCCTATTGTTGACCACCTACTGAGGCATAAATACAAGGACTCCACACCGGAAATGTAGAACTGAAGAGGCCTTTTGGATTAAAGGTGAAACCTCTTCAACAAACCCAAATTACCCCAAATTATGGGGAGTTTGTTAATCCCTAGGAGCTGATTTTTCAAAATATTTCTCATTGGGGGAGGTAACTATCAAGTGACAGACAAGACAGCCTTTGTGTTACTTTTTCAAGCATCTTGGTGTTGATGCCGTGATATCGCAGACATTGCCAGTTTCTTCATGCCTCACCTCTGCCGGGCACTAACGGTCAGGAGTGCTTACTAATACTCGCGCTGCTGGATATTTAATCGCCCTATCAATCTTACTTGCGACGAGGGCTCCTTAGCCACGCTTTGGCAAGTACATCTCTGCCCGCAATCTGCGCCGCGTCTCTCCCCCGCCAACGGGATGGCGAAGTAAGACGAGCGACGGGGGAGGCGAGATGGAAACTGAGGAAAGGGAGGAATGTTTAATCTACTGATTCGATTGCTGCCAATGGCCGTCATTCTCCTTCTCCGTCAGTGAGGCCAAATGGAGCGTGAGGCCCAAAACGCATTTTCTTCTCCATATACTGTACGTCACTCTCTCGCTCGCTAGCTCTATCTCACACACCATCTCTCCTGCTTTGTCACCCTCTCGGTTACTGGATCGCTACACTCTCCAACCTTGTGTGTGTGTGGGGGGGGGGGGGGGGGGAGTCAGTGTTTTAGAAAACATGTTTTCTAGGTGACGTACACAACTCCAGAACATGTGACATGAGATTCACAGAGCCTCATAAAAAGATATCCATGACATGTTTTTGAACTGCAGATCTCGCATACAATGAAATGACATTATGGTGTCAATCATACTAAAGTTACAACCCCCCACCCTCCAAAAACAAACAAACAAAAAACAGTACGAACCTTGGTTTTTATCATCACGGTTTGGTTTACGTTGAGTACGTTATTTTTTGTGCAAACAGAAATTCTCCAATAAATGAACATTTCTTAAATAAAAAGTTTTTTTTTTTTTTTTTTTTTGTCCTGTTCGGCTGTTAGGTCAAGCAGAATGGAAAATCTGTATCCCTTTCATGCTGCAACAGTTTTACTGTGTCACAGTGGAGTTTTGAAGCTTCCGCTGTGGTATTACAATTGAGGTTTATTGAGAATCAGACTTGATCGGTCGAACAGAACAAAGTTTCTCGAAGGGAGAGAGAAACAAAGACAAAAGACAAAGCACTAATCATAATAATCTTTTGGAAAGTGTAACATCAATAATTGGTCTTCTTTTTAGAAATAAATGATTTTAAAAAATTAAACTACATATTTAATAATACACAACAGCTTATACCCTTTCTCCTTTTTCAGGTAAGTGTAGTTTGCCTTCTTTTTAGGAAATAAAAAACACAGACAAGTGCATTACTAACTGTTTGATCAATCTGAATTAAAATCCTCTAGCAACTCTAATAACATAATTTGTTATTGCTTTGGCTCCTTGTAAAGAGCCCAGGACAGACTGCTTAAAATACCCCTTGAAGTTGTGTTGGCACTGTACTTTTTTTCCCCCCGTGCTTCAGTGATATTCACATTAATTTTTCAATAAGTTTGACTTAGTGCCAGAAGCACATCGCTAGCCTTGACGCCCGCCGGCCAAAGGCTGACCTCCATTTTTTCAATATGGAGAAGATGTGATGCTGGATCGCGATGCAGTTACACTTTCTATCCCTTACCTTATATGTTGCGTACCCAAAAACATGAATACATGTAACGTTAAATCTCTACGAGTAGTCAACACACATTAATGCCTACATTTGGGCATTACACGTTTTTTTTACCTACAATGTACAACGTAATCCCTACGATCAAACACAATCCCTTTTCTCAAACGCCACTTTGTCGGGATTGCGAAAAACAATTTTCCCCGTTGGAAACAATGTAGATTTGTGGTCCAATATCAACAATCAAAATGGGTAATGAATTAACTTAGCTGGCATTCACGCTACGCCACACAGCAGACAGAGGCATCGGCTTAATTAACTTTGAATGATCACAAACACAAGCGCTGCTAAAGTTTTCATGACATAGCAGAACGCTCAATAACACTTCAGTCTGTGACAACAGAAACTCTTTAATCACTAAACTTCTTCATGAACACATTATTTACCAAGCAGTCCGCTATATGTGAGTCACGTGACCAAACCCGGAAAACAGGTAAATGGACTTCCTGTGTACGCTACGCTAATGTTGACTACATTTTGATGACATATTTATTGATACAATATGATATATGTAAACGTGACCAAAGCTTTAACATTGAATATTGTTATCTTTGGTAGCTCTGTGATGACTTTTTGAGTTAAAAAAAAAAAAAAAAAAGCCATTGGAGTGGTTTAACACCCCTACTGGGTTTTGTCACATCTCCTTCGCCATTCGCCCGAGCCGCGAGGAAGTGCTTCGACCTGTTTTGCCAGTATATGTGCAAAACTAGGTTGCACATATACTGAGCACCACCACTTTCCAAACTCAGTGGAAGGACCCATGGTCGTCTACAAAAGTGCCCAATTAAAACACCAACACTAGTGAATTTACATTAAATATAGTAGTAAAACAAGAAGACTCTTAATGGTGTGTCACATCTCATTTTTATACAATATATGGCATGCAATCATTTAAAATGTTTCCCGAAGATTAAGTTTGCAACCCATGATTGATTAATGATGTAATTACCAGAGTCCCAAGACTTGTATGCACAAATACTGCATTTGCACTCAATAAAAAAAATTAAAAAAAAAAAAAAGCACATCACCGTCGATGTTTGTGGCGATGAGAATACATTCACATACATTTCACGACACATCGCTAGTTTAGACGGGGAAGGCTTCAAGGATTCGCTTTTATTGCGCTTTGTGTATAATGTTCCGCTTGCTAATTGTTCACTGAAGCGTCATTTCTGCCTGTTGTGGATTTACAGAGATGTGTAAGATTCACATTATGGCTCGATGGCTCCTTAAAGACGCATACAGTCACAATGAATTGCTTTTGGTGATTTTATGACTTATAAACACATTATTTCTGTGCCCCCATTACATTACAATTTGTTTCACCAGTCAGACTATATGTATCATGCAGGGGTTGTCAGAGTAATCTAAACTATGTAGTTATCATCACTAAACATGCATTTGGCGCACTATATCAGTTTTGTGACTTAAACAACCTCCACAGATGACTGCAGTGGTGTACACACAGACCGATTAACGCTAATGATGTTTCAACTGATTTTTTAAATGGGAGAGAGGCGCGCACATGAGGAAAAAAATAAATAAATCAGCAGGTGTGCTTCCTAATTGGCTATCGTTCGGTTTCATGTCTGTGGCCAAACTCGCTGTTGACCGCACACAATAAGTATTTACCATGAATATTAAATTCTGATCATGTTTGACATATATGATTTTCCGAGCGGTGTTAGGTTTAGCCTAGGCTAACTATAACCTCTAACCAAGATTAGGGGGGGGGGGGGGGGGGGGGGGGGGGGGGGGGGGGAAACACTCTTATTTAGGGTTGAAAAATCCTGGGAATGTTCAAAATTGTAAACTTTCCATAGCAACAAACAGGAATTTACAAAATTGAAGGTTAAATATCGTTGTGGAAAGTATATTTTGTAATTCTGTACAGTGCTTCATGTTACTGGTTGTTTTTTTTAGTTGTGAACCGTGTGAACCCCTGCTATCACGTCATAACCAAAAGGTAAGCAGAGCTGCAGTTTTCTAGGAATTAGTTTTTGATAGCCACACATACAGTGTTACCTTGACTTATGAACGTCCCAACTTACGGGTTTTAAGAGTTATGAGCCATCACTTGTTCAGTTTTTTGCTTTGCCTTACCAGCGAAGATTTGAGGTTTGAGCAAGTTTCAGATGTGCCACCGCTGGAGAGAAGTGAGAGGGGGGAAAAAGGAGCATTTACATTTAATGTCCTCGCATGCATGTGGGCACGGAGATCTATTTTGCATGGATGTCTGCTTATCACAAAACAAAACAAATTATATTTATGCTTAATTTACCCCCAATTCACAGTTAATTCCCATGGAAAGTTTGCAATTTAGAAATACTTGCTAAATACCCCTGCCAAACTTGCCATGAAAATTCGCCGGAAGACTTTCTAGAAATTTACCGGAAATGTTTCACCACTTTGGAAGCCTACTACAGGATAATCGATAAAGCATAATTCAATCGTCTGAACGGATTTTTTTGTTTGTTTGTTTGTTGTCAGGGCCAATTACGAGCTTTTCGCGATCACACAAAAAAAAAAAAAAAAAAAACCTTGCACGTAAATTCAACCCGTGTAGGATTTGACACTAAATGAGAAGGAGCCTCAGGCACACCTGTGCAGTAATCATGCGCTTTAATCCTTGTTTTAACATGCCACACCTGTGTGGTGGATGGATTATCTCAGCAAAGGAGAAGTACTTACTCACTTACACAGATTTAGATACATTTGGGAACAATATCTGAAGGAAATAGGCCTTGTGTGTACATAGAAAAAGTCTTAATCTTTAATTCAGCTAACGAAAAACGGGAGCAAAAACAAAAGTGGTGTGTTTGTATTTTTGTTCAATGTGACTTGTAATGGCTTGCATGAAATGTAGTGTGGACTCCTCTTGAGTGGCTTGAGACTTATTTGTGACTTACTCACACCTCCGGGAGATTGGTTGCAAATCTTTGTCCGTTGCTTCCTGTCATTTGACACAACTCGCGAGTGTAACTGGATTAACAGAGACAACAAAGGTACTCAGGCACAAACCGAACTAATGACATAACGAGTAGCAGGCGGCGAGACGAGCCAGCGAGCCAATTGGCCGAGGAAACCCAAAAGAAGAGGGCGGGGCCGCGCCGAGACACAACAGACGAGGCGCAGATGGACCAAACAGATCGGGAGAACGCACGCTGGCAGCAACACACAACAGGGAAGTGATGACAAAATAAAACAGGAAGTAGCAATGACAATTAAAAGCCCAGAGCTGCCGAGAACAAACATTTGTAAGGGGGTCATATTAGGAAAAATGTAGTTTTTAATTGCTTGTAGAAAAATAGTTGTCTCGGTGGTACCTGTCTACCCATCAAGTGTGAAATTAAACAGGAAAAGATACATCTTTTGCTAGCTGCCCATTTTAGAAAATGTGTCTGTGAGCAAACCTTGCTGCAAATAGCAAAAATAAATAAATCAATACAATTATGAGCCTGAACATCACAATAATTCTCCAGTAGCAGAAGTGGGCGCTCATGGGTAGAATGTCAACAAGTTGTAATTGCTGACATTCAGCCCACGTTGCTCGGAGACATTTCAGCATTTCTACTCGTTCTTTTATCATTTTACAGATAATACAAATGCGCTTTTTTTTTTTCAAGCAGCGTGGCTGGTAAACAGGACCTCGAGACGATCACAACAGCAAAAGGTGAGCTTTTGGGTGAAAATGACAGTTTTGAGAGGGTAATGAACATGTTGATCAGAGTCCTTCCTCGCTCCAGAAATCTAGGAGGTGACACTAATTTGACGGCTACTGAGACAGCGACCCTCGAGGGGCGGGTGTCAAGAGAGGAAGAGGGGCGGGACCGTGCACTCTGTAGGAGGCGATACGTCTTCAGCAGGTGGCCGGCACCTTTGACGTCTTTCAAGGTCGACCGAATGGCCCATCGCATGTGACGTCCGTCGCGGGGGTGGGCGGGTGTGCATGATCGCGCACAGCGAGGGGGCCATTTCAGGCTTCCTTTACAAGAGCGAGATCACACTGAACCGTGGGGGGATAATCATGTTCAAGGCACAGCATTGTACCGTATGGACGATTCCCTGTGAGCACGGATGAGGATAATGAGTCACTGCACTCCTACACACACACACACACATTCTCGTGTGTCCCGCTGGGGGGGGGGGGGGGGGGGGGATAGAGGACACATCTGCTTTTCAAATTTCACTCCTGTCACTTTATCTCATCCTCCAGCACTGTGTATTACACACGGTGCGGAATTAAGGCATTAATGCGGCAGCCTTCAAGACTCACGATTGGCATCATCAACAATTCGGCGAATGTGAAAATGATGACAGAAACGACATTTGTGTGGAGTCTTTACGTTTTACGACAACTACAATCGATGCTCGGCCAATGATACAACAGCGCTGAACCCCACCAAAGTCAGCTTGGAGACCAGCCAATCCAAGAGCACAAAAACAAACCGTTCACAATCGCAATCGCACCTGCAGACACTTTCGAGTCTTGAATGAACCGAACATAAATCATTTGGGAATGTGGGGGGGGAAACACAGTGACTGGAGAATGCGCATGCAAGCACAAGGAGAACATGCAAGCACCACACAGAAAGCCCACAGCCAAGATTCAAACCCTGATCTTTTAGAGCTGTGCGGGCAACGGGCTAACTCCTTGCCCACCGTGATGCTGCACAGAACGCACTACAATCATATAGTGTAGCCCGTAGGCAGAATCGACACGCGGTTTGCGCTTTCTCAAAAATACTAAATATTTTAACGTAGAACCCGATTCATTTGATCCAAAACCAAAATGTGTCTCTGCCTCACTGACCAGCCCGACAGAGGTGTTGTTTTTGTGCTTTGTGTGTGCTTGAGTCTGTCGGCCATCAGCCAAATTTCCTGGCAATGTGCTTTGCGCCCCCCCCCCCCCCCCCAAGAGAACTGGGCACAGAGTCACAGTGCTCTTTCCCAGTAAATGTCTTTCAGTGATTGTTTTTTTCTTCGCCCCCCATTTTTGTTTTGTTTTCAGCCAGACAGCCAAAGAGAGAAGCAGCGGCGGGTCATCATTCTTTACTGGTGGACCTTTGTGCTTGTTGCTCCTGCATTAGCTGCTTTATTATGAGAGCCAGAGGGTGGGTGGGTGTCAGAGGCCAGATTCATGGCTTGTTGCTGGGGCCTCTGCCACCTGCATTACACGGCAGCACAGGGATAGATTGGGTGCACAGGGATAGTTAAGGATTTTACAGGGTGCACCAGGATTGAATATCAGTAGGGTTCCTGTCACAGATGCTATGCAAAATTAGTAAGGCTCTTAATCTCCTATAGAATAAGCTTGAGGGGGAAAAAAATTGGTTGAAACTTGTGACTGCTTGGAGCCTTGACAAGGAAAACGTACCAGTGCTAGTGCCATTTAAAAGCAATACTTTTCCGGAACCTTGAAGAAGAATAACAATAAGGGTGGATGATTAGTGCATGCAAAGCGACGCTAGCGTCGCGCGCAGCGTGGAGGACGTCCCGGGCTTTTGGGATGGTGACATTTACAAGGTGCCAGGTTCAACCTTTAGAGAGCATCTGTGGTCGCTTTGAATTCACATCAGATACAATTTACTGCTACATTTCCCGTCATGACTGCAGGGAAACAAGGCAACATTGCGAGCTTGCGCTTTATTTCCCTTTTGTGCAATAGTATAGCAAACATACTGGAGTCATAATAGAATGTTGGACTAGACATCGTTTGACGACAGCCTCTTTGCATACATGTCTGAGTGTAAAAGGACAGCTGGTTAAGCAATAACACCTGCATCGCTAACAAAGCTCGCCACTGCATGGTTACGCGGCTACATCACCACAGATTGAAGGCCCTTGTAATGAATAATTGCGGCGCTGTGGAAAGGACACGCACGGCACAATAGGAAACAAAGAGGGGGTGCGCGTGTGGCGAAGCATGTTAAAACAGGTGTGGCTCGTGAATTATGCATGCGGAGAAATTCCACCGTGCCTCCCATGAGTCCAGGAAAAAGAGACGAGAACGGACGTTTTCGAGAAATGGATGGAATGTAACGTGTTTCGTTAGTTATGCTCAGCGGAGATTAATTACCTGGACACACACACACACACACACACACACACACTTGCTTGTCCACGCACAAAAACAAAGGACAGAATGTGTCCTTCCCTGTCTATTCATTCTGTCCAATACACCAACTGAACAAAAATATCTTTTTGATCGACAGAGTCTGAATGTAGTTTAACTTTGAAAATCAGGTGCATCCGTCTGTGCTTCTATACAACTGTCGATCTATTTGTGATACATTAGTAAAACGGTAAGCCCACAAGCTAGCATAAATGAGTAAAAAACAAGGCTGAAACGCACTCGGCCAACTGTTTATGCACTCTCACATTAAAAGACGACCAGCGAGTCGTCGTGCACCTTCAGGTGCCTCGGAATAATTGTGCTCTCGTCAAATGTCTCCAAAGTGAGGTTTTTTTTTTTTTTTTTTTTTTTTTAAATTCACCGCCTCCTTCCAGTAAGTGAATGTGAGAGGTAATGAGTGAAGAGGCCAGGGTTCAGGACATGTAGGAGGATGATCTGTATTCTCTGCAGGCGGCCCAGGCCCCGGACCCCCGCTACAACCTCCCCCCCTATCTCTTGAAGGGGTCACACAGATCGGATAGCATCACTATTAGGGCGGAAAGTGGCGAGGTAGAGGAGTACTAATGTTGTGAAGGCTTTCTATAAAAGCTCCATTAACAGGCAAATTCGTCATCGGGGGTGGGTTGCTTGCGAGTAAATGGGCGAGCAAGCTGAAATCATGGCCAAGCATAATGTTCGGGGGAATGGGGCAAAGGAGACAGAAGCTAAATCGACGCGGCTGCTGTGTGCCTCCGAACTAATGCTTGTGTCCCAGCTCCCAGCCACAAGTGTAAATACCTTACCTAACGTGAACTGTGGGACTCTCGGCAGCCTGCTTGTCAACATACACACCAGATACTTCTGCAGCGCACTACCTTACTGCCCTGCAGAAATATGAAAAAGAACACTGTGTTTTTTTTTTCAGTCTACTTTCAAACACCAAACAGAATATTCACAATGTCGCCCTGTCGTGCCTCGATACCATCGTGGTCTTGTTGCGGTACAAAACAATGAGATGTGGAGCTTAAAATGTAGTTTTGGGTCGGCTATGCGTAGGCACGTCACTTAGCCGTGCGGCTACAACGCTCCGCTTTCTTATTACAGTATATACCCACCCGATTGGATGCGTAACCCATGTGACCTTGTGAGCACATCACAAGAAATACACTGATGTCTGGCTCACTAGACCACATGCCCGAAATGCTGCGTTTGGATGCGGAAGTCGTGCAGACAAAATGCCCCATGGACAAAATAGATACATCTAATGTGAGTTTCAGGACACATTGATCAAAGACACCTCGATTGCACCTCGGAGCTCCCTTCGCGCTGGCCTCCGTTCCCCCCCAAGCGCAGACCCACGGCCTCGACGGGATCGGCTGCCAGTGGACGTCCGCAGGCACGGGGAGAACATGCAAACTCCACACAAGCGGGGCCGGGATTTGAACCCCGGTCCTCAGAGCTGTGAGCCGGAAGTGCTAACCAGTCGTGCTGCCTTTCAAGAATCACTGCAATCAAATTGTTTTGAATTGTATTGCCTTTCCAATGTACATAAAAAAAAAAGTCTTTGGAAGTGGTTAGGAATGGACTAAAACAAATATTGCTGTTCCTGAGAAACAAACAAACAAAAAATAAACAAATCCTGACTGATCGATTCAAAATAATAACTGGCAAAAACTGGTAAGAACTGGAAGTCTGTCGTTCAAAATCAATAGGGTTTTCTGACACCTACAGACAAACTGATTCTTTTTCTTCGTCGACTTCTTATGACGGTGGCCTTGCGCACTCATGGTAAGAAAACATCAGCTTCTCCGGGCGGGAGACTATTAAAGCCGTGCGAGCGTGTTCTCGGGGTCCCCCCTTTCATCTGATTTCGTTGACGCTTCACACGCACGTGCCCCTTGATTGGAGAAAATTAATCGAATACATCAGCGTTCAAACAGCGGTGAGATAAAGGAGAATTGATTAAAAAGGGATGGCTAGAATTACTCAGAAAGGCGGTTGGGTAGGGTGTGGGGACCTTTGGGGTGCACGCTTAGCATATAAATAGTAAAGGGAGTGAGGACTAGGAGCTTAAGCTATCGGTGCAATTATTCAAGTCTTATGGGTTTAGTGGTCTCGAGCTTGGTACCAACTAGTCTGCCCCTTCCACCCATTCCGCAGCAAGCTGGTTCCACGTGCTAAAATTGTTTGCGACGACCCGAGTTAGCACCAGTTCTGGGCTTTCCGATCGGCAAACATGAAGAAAGTACAGTGGTGCCTTGAGATATGAGTTTACTTCATTCTGTGACCACGCTTGTAAATCAAAACCCTCGTATCTCAAATCATCTGTACCCATTGAAATGAATGGAAATGCCTGTAATCTGTTCCATTCCCCCACACAACCCCAAAACAACAAAAGTAATGCATTTTTTAATAAGGAAATAGCACTCGATAATAATGTACTAATGTACTGCAAAACTAATTTATTTATATAGCACATTTCCTGCACAAGGTAACTCAGTTTGCTTCACATGATTAAAAGCATTTTAAAAATAAAGACAAAGAAAATAAAAGACAGCTGAAAACTTTTAAAAACAAACACATATATATACAGTATATATAAAAATCAAGATAAACGTGCAGTGCAAGAAATATCATTTAAAAGTGGAAATTCTCTAAAATGCTCATGAGAAAAAAAGAAGAGTATTTAACCCAGACTTAAAAACATGAACACTTGGTGCTGATGTCACTTCTGGTGGCAACTTATTCCATTTGTGAGCAGCAAAGCAGCTAAAAGCTGCTTCACCATGTTTGCTTTGGACTCTGACCTCCATTATTATTTGCACCAGTAAGTTTATCATCTCTTTTGGATTTTTAATTGACTGTACATTTGTTTCACATCGCTTGAAATTGAGCGATTCTGGTCCTGATTCCGGTTCCTCATTTAGCTACTTTTTAGTTGTTGTTTTTTTGATGCATGGACAGGGCCATTTGGTTTCTGGGGTGGGGAGATAATCCGATAGTGACTAAAATGGTGAAAAGGAAAAATAATTTCCTGGGAACATTTCTTTATGCCGGTCTTCCAAAGTGTAATGCAAATTAATTGGGTCGTTTTTGCATAATCATGCTAACAAATGTAAAAAAAAAAAAAGTAAAACCAACTGCCTACTTGCACTGTGGTGAATGGCTAAAGTACATAAAAGGAAAATGAATGGCAAAGCAGATTATTTAAATATTTGACGGAAAAGCTAGTAGAAAGGACATTCCAAAAAGTTAAAAAAGAGAAGCGCTTTAGTTTTGAAAGTTTTAAATGAATCAAAGATCCAAAAACACGCGCAAGAAAAGAAGCTGCTTCCTACCCAGTCTGCATCCCCACAGCACATATTGGCCACCATGACACTTTTAAAGGTCCACTGACAACTTATGTTAAGCATGATTTAGCCTCTGGTGTTGGATGTACCACAGAACTCACGCTGCCTTCATCTCGGCTGCTTTCTTGTCCGTGCTGGTCCTCAAGATAAATAGATGAGAGTTGCCGATGTAAATGTAAAGCCGTCTCTGTTTTATTCAGAGATTTTTTTTGCTTTTTCTTTTATTAGTGGCGAAACGCTTTTATCTTGACATCTCCGCTCGCATCGTGTGTCTCAAAGCAGCTCAGGCAGCTCGCTTGATATAATGCGTCATAGCACTTCCTTGTTTTTCTCACCTCTCCCCGAGCCTGCATGCCACACCGGGGTGCCATGATGGTCTTCCCCCCTCCTTCGTAACCTCCTCACCACCCACCTCCCTGGTCATACAACGGCAGCAGCACTCAGCGATCTCGAGCTCAAAGCTGAGATGAAACGTCAGAAATTCTTTGCAACGAGAATTCTTTGGAGTGCGGACTTTTGCCAAGGTCAGACCAACCAATTCCAAGTTTGTCTGACTGATAAACTCAAAATCGTGACACGCTGTTCCACTCCAGTCCTGTAGGAGGTGGTAATTCAAATTACAAAGTGGGTGCCAGCTGCTAAACTCTCTGGTGGGTCACTGCCCCACTCGGGCTCAGTGATGGTGGACTGGAGCAGCAAATTCCTCACCAAAATGTAACACCTTGATTTACAAGCGCACCAACTTACAAGTTGCTTGGTTGATTTTTTTTTTCTTTCTTTGTGTTGCAAGCCAAACTGTGGCTTACCTCAAGCTTCAAATAATGAGTGCAGAATTCAACTAAGATCACACATTTTAAAGATAATTGATGAATTCATTCATTCATTCATTCATCTTCCGTTCCGCTTCTCCTCACGCGGGACGTGGGCGTGCTGGCGCCTATCCGAGCAATCTTTGGGCGAGAGGCGGGGTACACCCTGAACTGGTCGCCAGCCAATCGCAGTGCACATAGAAACAAACAACCGTAACCAAGTAATGGTTAAAATGTTATTCCCTAGGGGCTGCAAAAAATATTGCTGTCGCAACGTATTCTATCCTTAACTTGTACGATGAAAACCACATTTTGCACTTCATGAAAATGTGGACTTTGTCAATGTAATGGAGATCTCTATATGATCTATTACTGACAAGGTCCCGCCCCCCCCCCCCCCCCCCTCCCTCCAATAGAACTATTTTTGCACACTCCCTGTAAAGTGATACAATATTGTTGCCATGTTTTTTTTGGTGTTTTTTTTTTTTTTTACATCTATTATTCTCTTCCAATTGAATAATCATTGCACAGCACCTCTATCATGATATCTGGGATATCATGGATGTTTTTAATGATTGTTCGATTTTGAATGAAGAAGATTGTTTATGTGGGATTTCTCTTCTATGGTTACATGAGGGCATATGGTATGTTTTATTCCAATGTATTGATTATCGCTGTATTGTTATACTAGCGATATCACAGGGACAATATCGCAATAGTCCGAGCGTGAGTTCCTCTGGACTTCCTGTATATTACAGGACTTAATATGTGACTTATTCCCACAGTTACAAGGAGAGTTTTGCCTACAGATTGTTGATGGTTCTCTTCTCTCGCTTTGGCGCCGGTTCAGCCTTGGGTGTTTTCTTCTTGCTTTTGTTGTTCACCCTTTCAAAAACGCACACAGCAATTTATTACTTTTACTGGAGGATGTTTTTTATATGCTGTTATAGATTTTTAACAAACCTTCCGTTCACCTTGATGTCACTCTGGAGGTGAGCTTCACTTTAAAGCCGCGGCATGTCTTTGAGGACACACGAAGGACGAAACACAAACAACACGTCAAAAAGTTTTCGTCAACGACCGCACAGAACGCAGGTACTGTATCACCGTATGACACAAAAGGGCAAATTCAGCAGACGTCCAGGTTACTGCAAACACGTGCTCTAAAACTTGACCCTTGAGGCGAAGGTTTCTCCTTGAACGGTCAAACATTTGCTGACACCATGCAGAGCTCCACACCCATGAAGATGAAGAGCGAGTCAATAGAGTGAGTCGCGTCACCTCAAACAAATAAGGGCTTCTTCCACAGAACGAGCACCGCCTCCAAGCAAACGAAGCCAGCAAAATGTCACGTAAATGAAGCCGACACGTGGTGACAGCGCACATGCAGCCAAGCAACCGTCACTTAGGAGCCTCAACACATGCGACAACACATTTTCATTGAATTTTACAGCGTTTAAGACTCTGTCAACTGAATTCAGAGATTTATTTCGGAATACATCATACATGTTTGAAGAGAATTGATGAAAACCTGCAAAGACTGAGAACTATTTCGGACTGAATTGTGGAGACATAGCGTTAAACAGTTGTTCACTATTTCAGTCTATACCCCAAAATTGCATCTTCTAATCATCCGCTGCCGTGGCCATTTTTGAGCGCCTCGGTGACAGCCGAGAAAAAGGCGGAAGAGCCAGGAGGACGGATATATAAATATTTTTTAAAGTCCAACTTGACCGCCAGCGTTTTGACCGGGGCTTCGTGCTAGCGTGGCTGCCTTAGAGCACCTCGTTGTCGCAGTGACAACCTGCTGGAATATACGCTAGCCACTGGAGGCTCTAAGTGGATATATTTTCATAGCTCAACCATGTAGTTGCAGTTTTTGTTTTGTTGATAAGCTCATGGAGGGAGTCAATGATGAGGCCAAGAAATAGGTGACATTTTGTATTTAAGCAAATAGCTGTCATACAGCAAGTGGTACAGTGCGCTGGATGTCATTGAACGAGTGTCTCGCCAGAATGAGCTGATCGCTTCCTTTATATGTGTCACTATCCCCACACCAAACCTAATCCTAACCCCGAACACTAACCCCACTAAGAAATCTGCACCACAAATCCTCCTAAACCTACCATCGAACCCTACTAATAATATCTCCTTACTCACACTAACACTAACCCCTACCTCTAACCTTACCTCTCCTACTAACCTTAACCCTGCTAACCCCAACCTCTCACCAGAGGTAGGTAGTAACGCGCTACATTTACTTCGTTACATGTACTTAACTTTTTGGAGGTGTTTTATTGCAACCTACTTTTTTACTTTTCCTTCAGTATTTCTTGCTAAGAAAAAAACACAACCTTTCCTCTGTTACATTGAGCTATGTTCCGCTCACTCCTTTTATCTGTTATTGCTTGCGTGATTTATTTGAATTTGGTTCATCAGAGCGACTTCTGCCTTGGGCGCTGTCACCTGACTCTGCTTCACCAATCCAACATAACCACATAGCTACATTTAACTCCATTTCCCCAATAAAAAGGAGCCAGGCACTCACATAGTAATAATAACCTCTGCCCCTCAACCAACTTCAAATCCTAACCCCTATCGATAACTCCTAGCCTAACCACTCATCAACCAACTTCCCTTCTATCAGTGTTTGGACATGTATCCGCATCAGATCCAAAACAACATGACCAACATCAACAACCACTAATGAATGAATGACCGCAAGGACAGCGAAAGGGATCGAAGGGATCAATCCACGCCCCGCTATCTCATCCTCGTTTTTAGCCTCTGTCAAACAGGTGGCAAGGGGAGACAGATTCGGTCTGCCGGTGGAGTGGATTAATGGCGTCGGAAGGGGAGTCTGGATATAGTCGAACCGATTGCAGGGGCACTCTGCTCGGGGCGGCACGGGGGTGTCGGAGGTGTTATTGACAAGACTCCGGGAGGGGAGGAGAAGTGAGGAGCTGCCAGCCCCTCAGGTGGGAGAGGAGGAACACTTACTGGAGCTCACTTGGTCGCATGCCAGCACCCGCACACACACAAATCCAGTGAGCAGCACTTTGTATTGTGGTAGTTGCAGTGGGGGGGAAGTCACGTTCTCAAGTAGATTTTTCTGATATCTTTTGTTCACTCGAGTATTGATTTACTTTTACTCCCTACATTTGAAAACAGATATCTGTACTTTCTACTCCTTACTTTGTAGAAATGGCCTTGTTACTTTTTTCAAACTCCACGGATGATGACGCGATGTTAAAAAAAAAATAAGAAATAAAAAAAGACGCAAATATCAAGAGGTAAAGTTAACCGTTGTTGAAAATTTGATTAAGATCTTGGAAGAATGGGACCCAGGGAACATTAACATAGACAACAATAGATTAGACGACGCAAGATGGCCCCCGTCCATGGCCTTGTTTGAGAAAATTGTTTGATTTTTGTGCCAGCCTTAAACGCACAAATTTCAAATCTGAAAAACCATACAAGTGGAGCTGTTATTATGAGCGAACTTAGCATATTTTGTTGGTCAGTTCACGATGTTGGCAAAACGAGGGGAACACTGGTCAAGCCAATGCTTGCTACCTTTTAACAACAAGTGACGTGACGTTATTTTTTTGTTCTGTGGGTTAATATTTGACACACCACAGAGAAGAGTGTTGTTAACAACGCTGCCCAATTTGAATGATTTAAAAAAAAAATTGCCTTGAATATACCAAATGGGGCTTCCAAATTGTGGACAATCAAGCATTTGTCTCAGCTCACAAATGCTGTGGGCACGTCCACTGAATGTGTGAAACCATTCCTAGCTAAAAAAAAAAAAAAAAAATGTATTCTACTAGCATCTTTCTTATATCTATACATCCCAGTATGATTTAACAGGGGAAAAAACCCCTGCCCAAAGCATCTCTTGCAGGCACAGGGATGGATGGTGAGAGTGCTCGGCCTCTCGTTCACCTTTGTTGGCACTTCCCGTTCTGTGAATTGAGCGGCCGCGCTCATGAATATGCATGCGTGCAAATGATGTTCAAAAAGCTCGACGCCAAGCATATAAATTGCCAATTGCTCCGAGTTAATGACAAAACACAACCCCTTTGTTCAATTCCCGTTGACTTAGCGTGCTCCAATTAATCGTCTGCCGTCCGATTAGAGAGGACATCGTCGCCGCATGGAGATGTTTTCTCTAAATACATAATGCATTGCTCTGATTGAGCGATGAGAAATAAAGTCGAGGTGACTGCTGATTTTGCGACACTTAAACAAATGCAGCACACTCGCTCATCTCCTCGCAATAGCTCAATTAGCCATAAGTCGTAGATGGCAAAAGTACTCACACCCTTTACTTAAATCCATCAAGATCTTAACTGCAGTTGAGTCGCTTGTCTCTATTTGGCTTCTTTCCATCGTGTTGTCATCCACGGACGAGTTTGAAAATATGCGAGTCTAGTTTGACAAAGTAAGAAGTAGAAAGTACACATACACTATAAGTTTTCAAAAGTTGCCAGCAAACGTAAAAAGTCTGCAGTCAAATAAATGCTCAAGTAAAGTACAGATGAAAATGATTAATTAAGTGCAGTAACAAAGTATTTGTACTCCATTACTTCCCTCCACGGTAAATAGACATTGCATTACTTTGAGTAATGAGAAAATATGTCCAAATGATTGCTGATCGTGTGAAACTTAAACAAATGCAGTGTACTCACTCTTCTTCATCCCACACTGTAGCTCAATTAGCCGTAATACGCTACATTAAACGCCTAAGCGCTCGTACTTGATTGGTATTCATGGTAAACTTTGAAGGTCACAGGGTCGGGCGCAGCTTGTGGCTCGTGCGCAGCCAGCAACTCTTCGAAATTCACTCGGCGGAGGCCCGCGGGCTTGAGAGGAGCTCAGTATGCTGCAGACGTCCATCTCTTCATCTCTTCATCTCTGGCTTTGGGGCACTTTCGTCCTGTGAAACATCGCTGATCATTTTGCAGGATGGCAAAAAGTGCAGGTGCTCTCTTTTTTTTCTCTCTCTCTCTCTCTCTCTCGTTTCGTTTTGTGTGTTTCACAATAGATGCTCGGCAAGACACCTCAGATTAATGAGCGGCCAAATGTAAACAGGCAGCGTTGGTATTAACAAAGTCGCCTTTTTGTTCTCTAAAGACCGATAACTCGTTAAAGAAAACAATTCAAATTTACGCGCCTTTGTCTCTGCTAAATTGTAGCAATTAAACTCACCTTACAATAAATTCCTGCAGGTGTTTACGAAACTATTTTCAGAAAGAAGTCATGTTATTAAGCGAAGTAATTCATACTGTTTTTATTTATCATACTTTGCTTTCAATCCAGATACTCTGAGGATATTCTACCTCAGAGTTCCCCGGCAAATGGTGTCTGAAGTGGGATGATGAGTTATGAACCTATCTTTGGCATAACCTCTTAGAAGGACTCTTGGGACAGACACCCCTTGTGCGAATGAACCTGGAGGTGGGTCAATCATTCGGAGGATTCAGTCCTTCTGACTGGCTAGATCCCACTTCTGAAACTATTAAAGGAATAGCAGGTTTCCCACATGAGCAACCACTTTGGCATAAAGAACATGGGCCGACCACCATCAGTGTGCAGGGTTTTTAACCCAGCAGAACTGGGTTGGGTACTTCACCTCAGGGGTCACTTGTCTCCAGTCCTTCCAACTGGGCATTCCACAGATCCCACTTCTTACGCCATTTGAAAACAAAAAAAAAACGGAAAACAGAACGGAATTAAACCCCCGCACGAGAACGATGAGATTGGGATAATGGACATAGCATAATGACATGCAAAAGTGACTACTGCTAACATTACCAGTACCTCGAATAATAAATATGATTACTGTGCTAACATTATTTAAGGACCGGAAAAAACAACAACAATAGAAGCAATGTAGGTGCTTGATGTTCTATTGTTATGGCCAATAAATGAATAAATGATAAACAATGCCAGCTATCCCTGCTGGGGCTATCCACAGCTCCATTATTTATGGCACCCGAACTGTCCATGTGGTAACTGAGGATGCAGGAACAAATAAACGCAGGAAAAACACTTTGTGTTGTTGTTGTAAGATCAAACCAATTAAAAGTCTTATGTGTAGAAAAAAAGCTGAGTCTTTAAATGGAACATATGCCCGCTACACCTAGTCACAGGCTGAAAGTTGCCAAGGGATGCGACAGGAGTTATAAATATTGATCATTAGCATGCAAAGTAATGTGAGATCAATTTGCCGAGCTAAAGAAGCACCAGCTGCCTGGTGGACATCATGTCAACTGGTTGAACTCTATTTTTAAATGACAGACAGAGCTTTTCCCAATGTGGTGGTTGTAGGTAGGCTGAATGAAGTCAGGAGAGATGTGTGGGCGGAACTGGGATTTGAGCACTTTGAGACAAGGCGGAGGCGGCGGGGTCAACGGGCGCGACTGATGGATCGCCGTATCCAAACCGGCGAGAGGACTAGGAGTACTTTTTCTGCCATCCTAGATTGTCCCATTTGTCAGTGTCGTGGCCAAATACAGATGTGTGCCAGTGTAAGACAGCAGTTCATTTTGAGCGGAGCGCTTGTAGGAGGAACCACCCTGAGATGATCGCTTCGATCTGCTGCCTCATTTCAAAGTTCAAGGGAAAGTTCCTTAACTGTGATTAGAAGACACTAAACACCGGTGTCAATCACTGGTGTCTTTTAAGTCTGGGCCTTTCTGGGTTGGTATTTCCTTCCACAGTCCAAGAATATCTGCGAGAAGTTGATTGAAGACTGAATTCCCCATACTTTTTAAATATATATATATATATATATATATATATATATATATATATATATATGGGGGCTAGATTTGCTTGTCGGCCCTGTCCAAACATCTTGGATGAAATATCTTTTAGCGCGCCCCACACCGCAGGATAATCTTTTCAATCCAATCAATAATCCAATGTCTCTCCATTGGATGAGCTTGCCTTTGCTGACTTTGATCAGAATAGAGAAAATCAGGCTACAATTAAAGATCTGCTTGTGTGTACCCCCATTTAACCAGCTCTTTAACGCTATATGGTTGTCCAACTATTGAACATGTTTACCATTTACAGTTGTTGACCCTAATTTAACATGAATAACACAAAAATCTTTCTGTGAATTGTGGCATCCGGGGAAGATGCATTTTCCGGATTGCAGGCGTAGCTTGCTAGCTACTGTGACTCCATGCTGTAGTGGTAGAAGTAATGGTGCTGGAGAGCCACTGATGGAATGAAGGCACTCGGTACTTAAATGGTGGAGGTGGGCCAACTCATGCCAGAAAGCCCAAGTGCATAGCTGGGCTTCTTTTTAACGACAACCCAAAAATCCCCACAACTGAAATGTTGAAAAAGAGTTTATCACTCTATCTAAACAAGTCAGTACTAAGGACTTTTCAGTTTTTGTACGTTTTCAGCAAGTATCTTCAAACATATATAATATATATCGAAACAAATCTCTGAATTCATTTTACAGAGTCAACAAGCTAATGAGCTGTGGTCACGGTGTTGCAAGGTTAGTACAGGCCTGTTGCTTTTTTGCCTTAAAATGATTGGAATAGGTAACATGTTGACCGACTGGTTAGCACATCCACCTCACAGTTCGGACGTCGTGAGTTCAAATCTGGGCTACGGCCTTCTTGTATGGAGTTTGCATGTTCTCCACATGCATGCATGGGTTTTCTTCGGGTACTCTGGTTTCCTCCTATAAGACATGCGTGGTAGGTTAATTGAAGACTCTAAATTGTTCGTAGGCGTGAACGGTTGTTTGTTCGTATGTGCCCTGTGATTGGCTGGCAACTAGTTTAGGGTGTACCCTGCCTCGCACCCAAAAGTCAGCTGGGAGAGTCTCCAGCACACCTGTGACCCGAGTCAGGCTAAGCAGGAGTGGATGGATGTCAGGGGACATTTCATTGCTCAGTCTCAAAAGTATTCTCTGTCAGTTGACTGTCTGTTGTCGTACTAGAGCGGCTCCAACTACCGCAGACAAATTCTTTGTGTGTTTTTTGACATACTTGGCAAGATAAAGATGATTCTGATTCTGATTCTGGATGATTGGAATAGTTCGCTGTCCCGAACCTCGCTTTTGTTCTGCGAAATGTATGCATTCGTTTGCGTCTTTGTTTTGCATTGTTTCATTGTGTCACTTTGATATGATGGCACTGAGCTTCGAAGGCATACTGCACACCCTTAATAATAATAATAATAATAATAATAGCATTTCTCCAGGGAACATAGACTACCTGGCTTCTGAAAGCTTGAATTGTGCCACTCGGGAGTGAATAACTCTGAATTGTGTCACCCTGCGTCCTGTAAATCCAGCCCATGATAGCCCATGTGTTCAGTCAAAGGATTGACACATGGGCCCTCACCCAAAGTCAACCTCATCGCACAGGATGAAGCAGTATGGCCGCATGAAGGAGCCCTGTGTTTACACTTAACTGCATTCATTGGGAGACTCAAGGAATCAATCCACAAATGTGCTTTTGACACTTGACAGCAGAATTACGCTGCTCGGGAAATTACTTTAATCAAAAGACAATGTGTTAATTCAAGGCGTAATTTTGATGACATTACTAAAGCTTCTAATTATACGAGATGGCTCGTGAGTCATTCACACTTGAACATTTGCAGCCAGATGCGTCAATGTCACACTTCAAATATCACCAGAGCCAAATGTGTCGCCAGCTTATCAAACTATCATATAGTTGTCCTAACAATGTATTACAGTGTATTTTTTATTTTTTTTGTAAAAAACTAAATAATTTAAAAACTAAAATTCAATTCAGTTCAAAAGAATATACACCCAAGTCCTCACCTACTGTATCTGTCCCAGTGCGTACCTTTTTCTTCCTTAGTCGCATTACCGTAAACTGGATAGCCTGATTTTAAAATGAATTTTGGAATAAGAAGGCTGTGTAAATATTTGCCCAGACCAAAGTCTGTTGGTGTGATGCCTCACCTTAACCTTCGGTTCTACTACTGGGCTACCGATATCAGGATTGTTAAATATTGGCTTCACCAGCCCTTAATTTCTCTGCCAGCGTGATTGGTCCTGTGGCCCTGAAAACTTCAGTGCACTCCCATATCCATTCCTCCACTTATACCTCCACCAAGAATATAATAGTCAAGACCTCACTAAGGATTTGGCTTCAGAAATTCTTGTCCATGCATCACCATGTTTTTCCTCCTTCCCTTATAGGCAGTGTTTTCTTAAGGTGGACACATCTTGGTATTAACAATTTCAAAGACTTGCATTTCGATAGTTTCCTCCTATTTCCAGTAACTTTCAGTAACATTATTTATCACGACACTTAAAGTACAAGTCCACAATTTTGTTTGTGACACTTTTGCCTATGTGTCCCAACTTACCCTTTCCTGCAAACCTAATACACACACTCTGTCCATTCCTATATAATTATCAGATATCAGAGGTGGTTGGGAAAAAATATAGCCAAATGCTTTGAGTGCAGCGTCTGGGGTTGCCCCCCCCCACCAATCCCCCGCCTTCCCTCACTAAATCTAAATGGATGCACTAGCTTTTTCTACTCTGCTAGCCAAAAGATTAAGAGCAATTAATTGGAAATCAACGATATTGCCCTGTCACACCCGCTGGATTAAAGATGCGTTATTTTGTTCAACTGGAGAAAATCAGACGTCCCTAGCTGGTTGCTCCATTCAATTTGGGAAATTATGGGGCCCATTCCTTGAATTTGTTAAAAGGACACTCACCTACGAGCTATTTGGAAAGTTAGAAATTATATTTTTTTGCAGTAATGAGGGTCATTCATCAATACTCTGACTGATGCGCCCATTGTTTGTGTCCCAGTCCTACATTTATATTTTTTTACAGTACTGTATTCCTTCATTATAATTGTTCTTTTTTTATGAAAATTACTTGGATATGGAGCATTAGTTCAATGACCACATTGCTTTTTTTCCCCTAAAAATAAAATATGAACTTTTCACACTTTGTAAATGTTTTATTAATCTGTATTCACCTGCAAAAAACAATAAACAACCTAATAAAAAATAAAACCTATATTAATGACCGAGATTTCGTCCTCCTGATCTCTGACACGAATCATCTCGGGCAAGTTGTCCTTGTCAGGCTCTTGTCACACACGAAACAAATTACCCTTACTGCCACTGGGTCAAAACAATACAGATCTTGTCATTTTTTTGATCAGTCCTTGGGAAACACCAGTTGATAAAGGAAAGTGACCCCTCAGAGGTTCTTCCATCAGGGATCTTCCATCCATCATCACCATGTGTACTTTTTTCCCCATGTTTTATTCTCCAGAGTATGCATATTTTATGGTATTGTTGTAACTACACATGCACATGGATGCAATTAAATATGTATTTTTAAATGTTCCAAGAATCATTAAAATGGAAAAATTACCTTAAGTAATTTTAATATTCTCAAAACATGCACCATTTATACAAAATGATAACTATTGGTTCTGTTTGCAGCTGTAGTAGCTAACACACTCCAGTGAAGATTTTATCCAGATAGATAGATAGATAGATAGATAGATAGATATATAGATAGATAGATAGATAGACAGACAGACAGACAGACAGACAGACAGACAGACAGACAGACTATGTAAACTTGTGGGGTTGCCCTGGGGTCAATCCTGGGACCCCTATTGTTCAATGATCTGTACATTTAATTATTGTTTTTGTTTTATGGCATGGTTTTATTTGCCTTCTTGTAATTTTATGTCGCTTTAAAGCACTTTGAATTGCCATGTGTATGAATAATGTTGCCTTCCCTATACTGTACAAGTTTTTGGAGTGTCTCTTTGGAGCTGTTTGATGGGGTTGAGATCAGGGTTCTGTGCAAGTTCCTCCATCGCAAACTGATACAAGCAAAAAAAAAAAAAAACTGTTAAATCTCATTGGTGGCAACGTTGACATTTAACAGGTTTTTTTTGCTTGTATTGTCTTGTATTGCAACTTTGTTCAGATCAATGTAAAAAAAATACAATAATATGCCTTGTGATTGCCTCTCGACTACTCCAGAGTGTATACTTACCCAGTCAGCTTGGATAGGCTCCAGCTCACATACAACCCTAATGAGGACGTACAATAGACTACAGACACTCCTATTGTACACTTAGACTCTTCTGGTTGAAAAATAATTCTGCTGTGCTGGAGGCAAGTTGAGTCTGACATGCTAACCGCATGGCAATATGCAATCTAAGCATCAAATCACACCTCAGCTAAGCAATAAAATACATATGTGCGTGTCATGTATTCACATTCAATGCAAACACGCAGCAGTATGTGTCAGTATCATATTTCCCTAATGTAACCATCTGTTCCGCGATTCTCAGTTATTTCTCGCATGCATGAAATGCCCAAGCAAAACTTGGCAAGAGGAACCTCACTTCTCGCCACCGTACGTACATCAGGGCAGATTAATGAGTTACTTGAGAGTGGACAGCTTTTGTGTGCCTAATGGGAAATTAAAATGGCTAACAATCCTGAATCTGCCAAACTAATGGGGAGTGCGGCAGAGGCCTTTTCCGGATGATTCCTGGGCCGCCCCACACGAAACGTATAGAAGCACCGCGTTATTGCTCTGAACAGAAGTTCTTAATGAGCAAAAATAAAGCAACTAAAACATGCCCTTTTTTTCTGAAATAATTGTTATCCCAGACAGTATAATCAATCAGCAGGTTGAAACTTCCATGGTTTTTACATATATTTACCATTTCTTGATGTTAATATGCTCTCGAGTATAATTCTTACTGTCACCTGGTGGCTGCTTCATACCTCTCTGCTTCCCTCCACAGATGGCAAGACGTACCCCAAGTGAAGGTCCAAGACAAGGATGGGAAAAAGCGATGACCGGCATCTCACCGGAAGATGGCGGAGGAACTGAGGGATCCGGGGATGTGTGCACTACAACGGATCATTAGTAAGGAACATCTGCTGGAGGAGGTTGCCTTGTACCTGGTGAGCCTTACACATCTTTAATCACTCGTTGGCTTGCACTGGAGAGTGAGCAGCTCAAGCGATCCACTTTGATAAATCATTAGTATTAATCACAGAGGGCCACGCGAAGACGTCCCTGAGGCTTTGACGGTGCACCACCGGAACTTCAATGTCGTAAATAGGGCTGTGCAAAAAAAATTAATAACTCAGCTAAATCGACTTCAAAAATAGGTCTGCGCAAAATTTCTGCCTCGAAGCTCTCCCTGTGGAAAAAAAAAAAAAAAAAAGGAACCTATGTTTCACAATGTTTCACACGGACGTTTCTATCAGTCGGACGCTTTGTTGGGCGACTGGGGGTCATATAGCACTCTGTCCTTTGATCTTTCGCAGGTCAGAAATCAATCACCACAATCTGGTCCATTCCGATCCAAATCTGCCACTTGATCTTTTGACATCACGCGGTCATAAAATCCAGATGTGGTATGGGGTGTGGGTTAGGTTAGGTTTCTAGCCCCCAAACTGTCGATATCAACAATGTTGAATTGTTCAGCATTTACGATTAAAAAAAAATATATACATATATTGAGCATTGAGTGGTAGTCGACACAACAAAAGTCAACGATGTGGACCATTACACTACCATAAGAATTTCATGTAAAGTAATTGGCAAAGCACTGTATCCTTGCTTCTTATGTCATGTGTTTTGTTATTCACCAAGGAAATAAACTACAATCATATCCATCCAACCATCCATTTTCTTATCCTCATTAGTGCCACGTCTTACTAATAAAAATGGTCAATACAGGAAATGGACAACCTTGCAATAGTAAATACCAATCTAAAGTGTGTAAAATGTGAAAATGCCTCCTATTTAACAATGCATTCAATTTGTTATACTATAATAAAGTCACCATGTAAAACACCTCAAGGGTCAAATAGCTGCCTTCTCAAGCAGCTGGATTGAGGGCAAATAAATCCATCACAATGTCATTTCATTGTATGTACAGTGGGCTGTGCCTTTTCGTGTGTGCACACCCAGACACACATCAAGTCATCTCAACCGTTGTTTGTATTAACCAATTTAGAAGGTAGTATTTTTCACCTTCCTTTGTCTATGGACCCCCACTTCACAGATTTGCCCTCTCAGATTTTACAGGTGCAAGACCTGCTTCTTTTAAAATGACCTTACCCGAGCCAGGGCGTTGGGATAATAGCGTGACCAAGGTTGAGGGATTATGTCTTGTCGACATCGACCCTTGCATCGGTGCACCTATGGAATAGTCCAGCACTGCAGCAGCACTCAGATCTTTCGACATCCTGTGTCGTTGGTGAACTTGTGAAAACTTGATGGATTTTGATTTTGTAGCTTACAGGTTGGCTTAAACTGGTTAAACATTCCAATAATCTAGAACTGATTTTATGTTAATATGAGAGTTATCGCTTGAAAATGTTCTGCCATTATATCGTTTTCTATCAGGGGTTCATACAATACAGATTTACTGTACATTTCTTTATGGTTTTATGAGGGTCATAAATAATTCCACCCTTGGATGTTTTGTTGTCGTCCGTCATAAATCAATCACCGTATTCCTTTGGACATAAGCGGTGTTGCTATGAGGAGTTATTTAACACTCTGCCATTTGACCCCTTGACATTAGGGGGGGGTCATAAAATCCAGTAAAATATGTTCATTATGGTTTTATGGAGGTCAGTCGGCTGCCTTTCTCCTTTGAGCTTTCGCATCGTGGGTCATAAATCAATCACCACAATTCTTTTGGACAAGCAGTCCTGTTTCTATGCGGAGTTATCAAACGTTCTGCTATTTGACCTTTTGCCATCAGGGTGTCATACACTAAAGATGTACAGTTTGTAGCGATTGGCTGGCAACCAGTTCAAGGTGTACCCCGCCTCCTGCCCGATGACAGCTGGGATAGGCTCCAGCACGCCCGCGACCCTAGTGAGGAGAAGCGGCTCAGAAAATGGATGGATGGATGTTTTTTTTTTTTTACCCCTTTAGCATGACTATCAGCCGCCCACTTTGCAGAAGATGCGTTGCAAATGCTGGTGAAAGTACAGCATGTGCTGTTAAGTAGTCTGCGGCGTCTGAAGAAATGTGACTAGTGTGAGTGACTTGGCCGAAGCAGCTGGCATCCCGGCGTCATCATTCACGCGCTAATCGCCTCTAGGGCCCAGCCTAGCGTGGAAAAACACGGCGAATTGAAGGCGTCACGTACACCAGGAATACGTTGATAGGAGAATTTCCGAGCACCCATGCTTTCGCCTTGAGCGGGATAATCCCATTACGCCTCGGGATACTGAGCGAGCGGCACAACTCACTTGAAAATAAACTGTTTGGTGAGGCGTAAAACTTGAAGCTGTTAGAAATAACATCCTGACTCTGACAACAAATGAATTAGAACATCCAATTTTTGGGACTAATAACCCACACAAAAAGAGAGAGTATAGCACCTAAAGTGCAACAATTTTTGCAGCTCATCTTGGGTGTTTTGGAGATTAAGCGGTTTTTCATTAGTCTGTCAGCTTTCATTATGACACGAAAAAAAATGAAATTAGTTTGGTGTATCTGACAGTTTTTCCAAGCTAATTGATTCTGTCAAGATAAATGCAGCAGATGGTGTTAGTGTAAGTGAGTTGCTCTTCCATCAGAGCACTTAGGTAGAGCGCGAGATCCTTCATTTCCGATTTAGACGCTCTTTATGTTGTTGTGGTTTTTGTTATGTGACAGGCGAAAATTAAACTTCAAGTATATTGTGTTACAAGTATGATCTCTTGCTTTAAGTGGTTCATAAAATGATCAATATTATTCCATTAATTTGATCTTTAGTTCCATTCTTTCAGTCATTTCTGCAACAGAAGAAACAACATGACATGAGGCTGTATTGCAGGCAGACAATTCGATATTATTCACAGTTAGGGAAGGGAAAAAAACTAAATTAGAATTAGAATATTTGTGGTTTGAGACCACTAGCTTGTGGGATGCCACAACTCAAGAAAATTGCAAAATTGCTGAGATTTTTATTTTAAGATTTTTAACACAGCAAATTGTGTCCTTCCAGTATTTAGGAATATGTTTTTTTGTATTTGTTGTCTTCTTTGAATTCTTGTAAAAAAAAACATTCAGTGTCACAAACACAATGGGAATGAGAGTTGATTGTAAATAATTAATTGAGATCAAACAACAACATTAGTGTGAAAACTTCACAGCTGACACAAAGTCAAAAAACGTCATCCACATCCCGTAAAACCTACCTAAAGTATTTGATTCATTTTATTTCCCATTCCGCTCGATTTGGTCTGCCGGGGAATTCATTTCAGGCAGCAGGAGTGGGAGGATTTTAATCAACAGCTTGAGAGGCGTCCGTGTGTAAAAGCCGCAGTGACACCAGCTATAAACTAATGACCTGCACACAGTATTAGAAACCACCGCAAAGACTTTCATCATCAGGAGCAACACGACACCAATTGACTGTGTGCTGGTTATTGAAATGCAGTCACTGAAGGAGTTTTGTTTTATTTTATTTTATTTATTTTTTTTGGGCGGGACAGAAGTAGTTGAATAATGACAGAACAGTACAGTACAGTACAGGCATGTACAAAGCCTCTGAGTCAACTCATCTCTTTGTTTGGCATGCAGGGAAAACTTCTCTCTCGCGCATCAACATGAAACAACGCGTCTTTCCGCAATATGGCTGCCGATATGGCTGTATGTTTGATTGATTGATTGATTTTTTAATGAATATCTTTTAAAAACCCGCGAAGCACTGAAGCCGCAGAACGTGAAGCGCGAAGTGGCGAGGGAACACTGTAGCTTTTTCTTTGATAAAGTACAGTAATTCCTGAAATATGGAAGATGAGTTAAACATTTTGATGGGGCTCCTGAAAATACATTCAATATGAGTAAGACATTACATCCCTGGAAGGTGGAACATTGTCTGAAAACAATTACTAGTAGAGCAGTCAACCAATACTGCGTTATAGTATTTAAAGGTGACATTATAGGCGTTGTTTTTGCACACTAAAAAACAATTTCCCGGTTGTCTTAACATGGCTTTCATTCAAATACCCCAAAGTAAAGCACAAGAATTAAGTTACATGTCAAGGTTTTGTGGGGGCCGTCCTGTCTCATTCAAATATCCACAGCTCGCCCCGCCCCTTCTGCTGCTGGACCAACGCCAAGTACGGCTTAAGCTAGCGGGAAAATGCCCGGTGGAGCTGGGGTGTTGTGATGAGGCAAGCGGCTACTACTTGCTGAAGCCGCAGCTCACGGTGTGAAGAAAAGTTGAGCGCCCATTAAGACAAAGTCAGTCAAAGTTAGATGATTGCTGGATCACCAGGCGTAGTGAAAGCAAGGCAATTCCAGACTTATCTGGACTGCGCAGAACCTCCAGCCCCAAGTACGCACCTCATTTGCCTACAGAGAAGCAAATTGCCGGAGTCAACATCGTGGCGTGGCATGACAATCGGCCGATCCTCTCGACTGCCGTCCCCAAACGCGCCGGATGCGTTTCCATTCAAGGTCTTTTATGACACGGCAACAAAACCCAGAGGAAGTTTGCTATGAAGAGGTCTTTCATCATTAATAGAATATTAGCCCACATAAAGGTAAATGACGGGAGGATTGTGTTTTCTCCGCCTGTCAAGTGCACAGAGGTTAATTGTCAGATCCAAGGGTAGATTTGCATCGATGTTTGCAGAGAGAAAAGCTTTCATCCATTGGTATCTTCTCTCCATTTCCCCCCACGCTGATTAATCTTAATGAATTATGCAAATAAATCATTTAGCGATGTTTCTGTATTGTTTTATTAATGCACTTTTGAATTACTCTGTATCATCATGAAGCCTTTTCCCGCTGCCTGTTTGTAATTCATCGCCGGCTCTTTATTAAATCCGCGGCGGTCTCGGGTGGCTCGCGTGCAGGAATGAGAAATTAGTCATTACTTTAATTGAATGATTTCTAACCAAACAAGCTGGATCGCTAAACATCCTCCCGACCCCCCCAGCGCCCACGCTCACTCCCTCACTTCTCCCCTTCAACGCGGTCAGTCCGGTGGGTTGGATTTGCGGGAGCGAGCGTTCAAACTTTTTTTTATTTTTGCCTAATTAATTATGTTCGATATAAGGATCTTTCTGCAGTGAATGTTCATGTTTCAATTACAGACAGAAAGTGAAAGTGGTGCTTTGATGGGATCGAGACTTCCCAACACTCGACTCCGATTTTCCTGCATACATTTGCGGTTCAAATTTGATATTTGGGCAAAATGCTTTGCGCTTTTGGGGGCTTCGGATGGAGTTTGGCTGTCATGAAAGATATACGCTGGATGGGCGGATGGATGGATGAGGCAGTCACCATGGCAACCTGACTTGAGATCGTGTTGGAAGTGCAGCCTTCAGCAATGACTCAAGTTCTGTGCTGGCTGATAAAAGAGTGACTTTGTGTTTTAATTGGATTCTTTCGCTATCAGTGACACTGAAATGACATTAGGATGATGTGGATGGAATACTTTGACTGCTTTTGATATCAGCTACCCATCCGCTAATCAATACAATCAATCCATCCATGCATCTTTGCCTCCGATCAATTGTCCATCCATCTCCAATCACCGGAGCATCCACATCCATCATCATTATTTTCCACAAGACAGCGTCCATCCAGTTATCTACCCAACAACCAACCTGTCGATCAGTTTTCCAACCAACTCTTCCATCCATCCATCCATACGCTGATTAATAGAATCCATTCATCTTTTTCCTCCAGTCCGTTCATCGTCCACCTATCCACAGCTACAGTACATGCATCCATCCTTGTTTCCAAACAAAACATCCATCCACCCATCCATCAATTTTCCACCAATGTATCCCTGCATCTACCCGACGACCCGCCCATTAATTTTCCATCCATAAATCTATTCATCCGTCCACCGTCTGATTAATAGAATCTACCCATCCTTTTTCCTCTCGTCCATCATCATCCATCTGTCACACAAATTGATTTATCCACTTATCAATCATCCATCTTTTCCTCCAGTCTGTTTTATGACAGTATCTGCCCATCCATCCATCCATCCATCCACCCCTCTTTTCAAAGCGTCATCCATCCATTTCTTCAGTCCACTCATTCACCGAGCCATTTATGCATTCTTTCACTAATCAATAAAACCATCCAACCCTCTTTTTCCCCTCCAGTCCGTTCATCCATTCCTCCATTCTATCCAGCCATCTTCCCCACTTTTACCCAAATTCATCCACCCATCCATCTATTCATCTTTCTTATACAGTACTAATCCAGCCACTCAAGCAACCAAGCAACATGTCCATTAATCGACCATCTTTACACATTTTCCATCAGTCCATCCATCCACAAGTTGATAAACCGTATCCACAAATAAATCCTCAGCCAATTCATCCCTACTTCATGTCCATCCATCCTTCTTTCCACCAACCAATCCAGCCATCCTTTTTTTTCCACCTGCCATCCATTCGCTCCTATACACCATCCATCCTTCTCGTCCACCAATCACTCCCGTCGATCGAGCCAGTCATTCATCAATCAGCTGACCGTCCTGTTCTCCACCTCCAAGCTGACACTTTTATTGTCTTCGGACAGACCACTTTTGGTGATTGTGAGCTGCAACACCCGAGTGGAAATCATCCGGATCCAAAACAACAAAGAAGAAAAACCGCGTGATGTATTATTTCAACTACTGCTCCAAACAAGCCAAAGGCTTATGAGATGAAGACTAATTGTTGGAAACTACTCGAATAGGATACGAGGTGTTTCAGGGTGAGAGATAATTTGATCAATCTCTCTCTGGACCGGATTTCAAATGGATTTCTTGATTTTTGTGATGTTCTTTTGTGCCGACCTATTTCCACTTCAGTCAAATCCTGAGCACAACCTTCAAAAACAGCTTGAAATGTGGATACCAAATCCAAACAGAATGCATTTTCATTTAGGTTAGATTTATTGAGATAATACTGACATTTGTTAATCAGTGGTGGTTGTCAGGCTTCGAAAACAACAAATACCATTTCAACGTTTTGGCAAAGTCTCCTAAGTGTTTTTATCGTCGCGCCGCCACCTTTTCTACACATCAAGTCTTTGCAAAGACGACTTGATATCCTAATAACTCGATGAAACATAATGTCGCTTCTTCGTAAGGCTAAAAGGAATGAAAATGCTTCTCTCGCTTGATCTTCAACACAAATATGCATTCGAGAGTCTTGGGATCTCTAAGCAGTGAGAAAAAACACAAAGGTACCACATCACATTTTTCTTCTTACTTTTTTTTTGTTTTTTTAGTTTGCTGTTATCGTAATCCACAGTCGTTCAGCTAATAAATATCTTCATGTTGGAGTCCTCTGGTCCGTAGGAGTCAAACTATAATACAAAGAGATGTTTGCTGAGGAGTCGAGTTACCGATGATGCTAACGTTGGGAATCTTTTTGGGAAACGCAGTCTTATTTGAAGCCCATTCCATTGTCCTTTTTTGAGGGACTGTCTGTGACCAAAGTCCTTGTTGGGGGACAAAAAATTATATCCGAGTGTCCTACTGTGAAATAAACGACGCCTGGTCCCAAACAGACGACTATCGTGTGACCTAGAAAGAGAATGAAAGGAGAGAAGAGTTAGGAGTGCTCATAAACAACAGTCCATAAAATGTACAATAAAGCGCATCTCTGCACCATCAATAATATGTGAAAGTGAACGTCGGCGTCTTCAAATGGGGGCGACGAGTATCGATTGTGTTCGGCTTTTTCTTCTTTTTTGTTTTGCTCTACCAACGGTACTTAACCTGAAGGCAATCGTTTTGAAATCACATTAAAATGAATATACACTTGCACGTGTGACTATTTTGCTATTTAAGTGGTCCATAATAAAGCCTGTGCGTAATATTATTTACTACCGCTGCTTGTGGATATATTCCCCCCCAGCCATGTTGCCCACAGGATAAATATTTTGCCACTTTTCCACTGAATGAGTCAGCAAAGGTCTAATAAATATAATCGGCTTGCTAAAAGAATATACTGAGCGATTCTCCTGTGGTGAGCAGTGTGTTCACAGTGATTTTTTTTTCCTCATTGAACTAATCAGAAAATGGTCAGGGCCGAAAATTCGAAATATGAAACATCATCCACACTTTCAATGGCAAATCCTTATGTGCGTGGTCAGCACAGAGTTGGGCCAAACTCCACGGTTGTGACGTAATACGGAGCGATAGTCAATTAGGGCCCAATCTCCTTTTAAGTCCTCGGCACAGTGGAAAATTGGCACTTGATGATCCTACATTGAGTGTAAACACCTGGTTAAGTTACAATTAATTGATGAATTGATATCAGGTTTCAGTCAAATGTCACTCTTCCGAATTTCCAGAATATATTCTGAGAGCCTGCTTTCACTAAGAATTAAGTTCAAACATTGAGAAACCGCTAACTAACAAATTTAAGGGTACTTGAAAAACCTTCCATGTTTTATTCATATTTTTTCCTCATGAAAATAATATGACCTAGCCCTAAAATAACCCAAAGGCCCTAAGGCAATCAGTTTGCAATCATCGGAAGGAAAAAAAATATGCACTTGACATTTGACTAGACTGGAATAGATAGATACCCTGGAACATTTGATCGTGTCATATTTTCTGGAGGAGGAATTTTTGATTGACTGCCTTTTGAGTGATTGAGTTTACTAGTTCACGACAGGTAATTATCTTAAAATTAACATTAACCAATGTTAATCATTAAAGGTGTCATTTGTGGGGAAAGGGCCCTTGCATCGCCTTTCTCGTGGCACATTCTGAAAATGATCAAACTTTGACACCATGCTCTGCTCACATTAGATGGCATAGGCAAATCAACTTTACAGTTTAGCATTGCTCTTCTAAATACATTTAATTGTATTTCAACACACGTACCCCAAAAAATGCATATCTTTCACAGGAAACTATACAGTATAGTGTGACTGCGATGTGTGAACCCCTCACTCCCTTCTGTAAATGTAATCATTTCGCTGCATTGACGGTGCGCACAAGAAACATCTGTAAAATGTTTCTCTGCCATCTGGCACTTGATGATGTCTTTTGCGTTGTAAGGATTTAGTTGGCAGACAGTCAACGCAGTCATAATGCCACGGTGTTTACCATCCGTACATAAACAAACGGGGATTATCGGGATTCACGACGGTTTGCGAGGATGTTCTTTATGCCGCTTTGAAACCTTACATCCTGTTCCGGTCAAATTTGACCCATTTTGACATTTAATAGCAATAAAAATATCTTATCTTTTCACACTGAAATTTGGCCCACTAACACCAAACCGACAAGATTTATAAATGTCATCCTGCTACAAAGTTTACAAAGTACACCGAGTCTGGTTCGGGTCAAATTTGACCCATGTCTAGTAAAACAGATTTTTGATTTACCAGTGGGTGATAAATCAGGGAAAATTGTGGCACACCATAATTGTTTTTTTTTTTTTTTCTTTTTTTTCTTTTTTTTAATGGGACAGCGGTAACAGAGTTCAAAAGGGAGCTTTCTATCCTGCAAAGTAGCAAATAAAAATACATGTTCCCTTTTTGTCTGAAACATTCTTTATCCATTCATGAATGTCAGTACTATTACTACTACACTATAAATAGATTTTGAAAAAATAAAGCAAAATGATTATAAGGGTATTGTTGGCCTGGGTAAAAAAAATTACCTGCTGCCTTGCATGTAGGAGGCGATGCATTACATTAGCTACGCAGCTCCTGCTGTGTAAATATTTATCGTCATTACAGTAACAGATGCTGCCCTTCCAATGGCAATGCACCTTTTGCCAAAGTGTGATAATCCAAAGCAGAAGACGAGGATTGCTGTGTCGGGATGTGTCATCTCATTTTCACTTTGGCGCGGTGCGAAAAAAAAAAAAAAAAAAAAGCTTTTTCTTCTCTGGCTACACTTGCGGGAGATGCGGAAGAGGCACGACCCAGCACCGAGGGGGTGTCGTGGGTGTCGCTGCGAGGGTTATCGGTGAGTAATCGCCCAACGGGGGAGAGCTGAGAAGACGAAAGCTCCTCAGGGTTCGACGTTTATAAGCTGCTTTGGGATCAGACAAAACACCCTCGACTGGTGAAGGTTCAAAATCTTCTTGACAAACACACAACTCAGCATAGGTGGCAAAAGTACTGACACTCTGTACTTCAGTGCAGATACTTGTATAAACAAATACGCTAGTAAAAGTAGTACTGATTCAACTTCTTCACTGAAGTAAAAAAAAAAAAAAGAAGGACCAAATCTGAAATGCACTGAAGTGCAAATGTTAAAAGTAATAGTATTTTCCCTGTCAATTATTTACAATACCCATTTTGGTAACGTGACACAATGAAAATAGAAATTATTTGCACACAAAACAGTTTCCCTCTATTACTAACTTGGGCTTTTGTGCTATTAGTGGGTTTGCATACCTTTGCTAGTTTTGTGAGTTGACTAACAAAATCAATGCTTAATTAGATAACAATTACTGACTCGGTATTGCTTAAAATAATGGCTATTTGATCACAAATGTCAAGGCAACACATGTAGACAAATATAATACTCACAGGCTTATAGTCTTTATCCTCTGCAAAGAATGACTAATTATTGAGGAGCTGAGACCCTCGCCACGTACTCTATATTCATGTCTGTATTGTACTGCCCCCCGGTGGCCAAGGCGTGCACACCGGAAGGAGCGGCACAATGTCCACAAAATATAGGCAAAATATGTGGCAAAAATGGTTTAATTTTTTTGCATTCTGTTTAACAATCTTTTTTACGTTGTGCTATTATCTGCGGAGCTAGAAAAAATTGGCTTAAGTACTTTCCATCACAGCACACAGTACACAAGACACAAAGTCCTGTGGACAAACACCTGAAAACTCCGCAGCAATGACACCGTCTTTTATTACTGTTAAATATTGTCTAACCATCTCAATTTATACTGCCAGTATGAGCCTGCAGCCGAGACTTAATAGGCTATAAAAAGAATCAATGGTCAAAAAAAAGTCTTTTTACTTGCAATCCATCATGTAAATGTTGCCTCCCAGCACGCAGACATGAGATCCATTTGTGTTTAAACAGAGCCAGACAGAAGAAGAAGAGGGGCGGCGGAACGCACCCACTGGAAGGATTACAGTGCGCGCCTGGGAGGTGAGTCTCTTCACTTGAAGATGAAACGCAGCTGACATTGCAGGGGAAAATATTCTTCTTTTATAGTGTCAGTTTAGAAAGAAAAATGTTTATTGTTACCATCACACTTTCCCTAACCCTTAACTCTTCTGTGAAGTTACACAAAAGTGAAGTGCACAGAAAAAGAGAGAATCATCGAAAATTTGTAAATACACCTGAGCTGAGGTTGCATCCATCCATCCATCCATCCATCCATCCATCCATTTTCTGAGCCGTTTATCCTCACGCAGGTCGCGGGATTGCTGGAGCCTATGCCAGCTATCTTCGGGCAAGAGGCTGGGTACACCCTGAACAGGTCGCCAGCCAATCGCAGGGCACATACAAACAAACAACCATTTGCACTCACATTCACACTTACGGGCAATTTAGAGTTGTCAATTAACCTGCCACGCATGTTTTTGGGATGTGGGAGGAAACAGGAGTGCCCGGAGAAAACCCACACAGGCACGGGGAGAACATGCAAACTCCACACAGGCGGGGCCGGGGATTGAACCTCGGTCCTCAGAACTGTGAGGCAGACGCTCTAACCAGTCTTCCACCGTTTTTTTTTGTTGTTTTTTTTAATCCAATACAGTACATTTGTTTGGTGCCGTTCAGTTGTATTTAACTTAAGTACAATACGTTTGTGATTATTCTGTTTTATTTCAAACATGGATTTAGGTAACTTTTACTTGCAATACATTTTAAATAAATCATTATTTACATACAGTTCCCCCCCCCCCCCCCCCCCCCCCCCCCATGTTTATGCACAATGTTAATGCTAAAGCTGCACATAGTGGCCGACAATAATATTGGTGGCCTACAATAATATGAAATATACTTATTAGGAATAAAACCTCTGCCTTGTTTTTGATGATCACTTAGCCCTTCTATAAATTTCAATGTTGGTTATGATGGTGGTACTGGGCGTAAAAAGTTTGAGAACCACTGAGCTATTGTGTTATGCTAGTGTGCTCGTGTTATGATCCTGAATTTGTTTTTAGGGGCATTTCTGCTCGGCAACAGCATCGTCAGAAGCATTTTGCAAGTCGCTTGTTTGTGAACTAATGCCTGCAACTTTCAACACGAAAAGTCACCTAAGCTTAGCACAAGCTTGCTTGCAAGGTGCGAAGAGTGTGCGACAAAAAGGCCGCTGGTCGCCTTCACTTCTTGTTAATATAGCGACCTAACCCAGGCAGGTACGAGTGTGCTGGGAGACGCGTTTTTTGAGAAGGAATGTCGGTGAGAAGGAATGTGGTCACAATTGCGAGGCGCACGCAAACTGACAATCGGCCCACATTTGAGCATTTTCACGTCCTTTTGTTCCCTATGAGCAAAGACCAAATTATCCGATGTATTTACAAGATAACCACACTTTTGCGATGTCAGTTATTGTTATTATTGTTTTATGTTTGGTCTATGTTATGTCCATCACTTTGTTACAGCTACATTTCTTTTTAAAGCGCTTTAGGAATAAAGTTAGGCGCAGAATTCCAAAACCAACATGGCTCTTGCCTCAACATAAAACGAATCCCTGAAAGTGTCAAAGATGAGAACTCAAACATGGCAGCCCAGTAGGCTCCACCTCTTAAAGGCACCTGCATGTACACCCACACTACAACACGTACAGTGTTCTCTTCGTAGTTTCTGAACATTTGAAGAGCAGCTGATTTTGATCATATTACGTTTTTTTTGCCACTAGAAAATCTGTCGCTCGTGAGGAGCTGAAAAGGAACACCAGTTATACGTTTAGCTTAGCTACCCAAAATCAATGGTGCTCTTGCTTTCCATTTTTCGGAGCGTAAAGTGTCCGGCACGCTAAGTGAGTCATTGTGCCTGTGATGAGTTCTTCTTGGGCCACCTTACTTGTCTCCGCCCGTGTTTCTGCTACCCGCTGCGGCAGTGTGGGAGAGCCTGAATTATTAACCCAGCTAAAATAAAAGACTCGGCTTCGTCCGGGTCTCCTGTAGACATGAATAATGGACGAGGCGACTCAGCGACACGGCGTTTGGCGAGTCAAACACGGAGCGGGGCAGGAGGACGAGGGAGTTGAGGGGGGGCGGTGACGAATGGCTAATGACGGCCCGACCCTCGATCTCAGTCCTAATTCCACTTCTAGTCTCCCTCTCACCCTCGAGCTCATCCTGATACGCGATAATTGCTTTTCTTTTTAGAACGTTCTCAAGTGTCGCGTGCTTCCACATATCATTTAACACTCAAAACACTTCACGAAAGTTGTCATGCGTTAGGTAGCATACAGCTCAATTTACACCTCTTTTTTTTAACAATTTTAAAAAATTATACACTATACTTCTCCATCCTGAATGTCATGTTCGACTTGATGGATACCGATCAGTGGCGGGCCATGCATTTAGTATGTGGGCCTTCAGTTGGAAACCATCACTGTGATGCAAAAAGGAAATACATACAGCACGGAACTGTGCCATGTGCATCCTCTTGAGTGGGCCAGAATCAATATTATCTAATAACAGAACAAATGCAAACAAAATACTTGTTAATCATCGGAGAAGCAGATGATTCAATGTATTCATATATGCAGATCACTGCAGAGACGTTTTGTTTTGGTCGTCGAGCCGGGCTTGCTCTGACCAACCAATCAGAGGACGGCAAAATGCAGATGTTATTGTGGGCCGGCTAGCTGGCCCTGTGAGGCAAATTTGAAATCTGATTGGTTAAAGAAACAGTCCTGTTCCTAATATAGTTTGCTACGTCAGTCAGCGCTATGGATTCTGAAGGCGTGAGGCAGATGAAATTGAAATGTGATTGGATGTGTCATGGTCTGTGTTTTGCTTTGGGTTGTTGAGTTTTGTTTGCTGTTTTCCTGTGTTCCGTGTTGTTCATGTCGTGCGCTCGTTTCGTCATTGTATCCACCTGTTGTCGTCAACCTTCCGCCTTGTGCCGACCAATCAGCTCTCTCCAGCCACTCGTGTCTTGTCCAGGTGTTCCTCGTTGTCTCGTCAATCTGTTTGTATTTAGTTCCCTGGTTTCATTGTCGTTGCAGTTTGTCATTGTCACGTGTCTTTGTCCCTGTCTGTTCCACGTCTTACTCGGCAGTCATGGTTTGTTTCCATTTCTTTGTTACTTTGGTTATCTATTGTGGGACTTTGTTTAATTTGCTTTATCCATGTTCCTTGTTTGCCCTTTTTTGGAGATTAAATTACATTTTTTGAGACTCCTGCACTCCTGCCTTGCCTCCCTGCTTCCCTGCACTTGGGTCCTCCACATTTTTTGCCTTGCTTTGCCTTCGAAAACCCTAATCGTGACAGGATGGTAGCAATGCGGCCAAGAGAAATTAAAATAATACATTGTTGGGGATAAATTAATACAATTTCATGGAGCAAATATTCAAATGTAAGTTGTAAATTTGACGGCCTACGACTGCTACTGATTCACTGCCCTGTTTAATGGCCGCTCACGATTCAAATTGTATATAAATAGAACCCACCTTGGTGGTCTTCACTTTGTTGCCTGTACTGCAGCTCCATCCTTTAAAGTCCGGCAGCACTTTGCACTCTTCGCCGTCCATGCAGGGATGCATCTGGCACCACCACTTCTGTGCAACGATGGATGCTGTAGAGATTAAGAGTGAAGCAAAAGTGTAAAAAAAAAAAAAAAAAAAAATGTAACTCAAAAATAAATCATATGAAGCTGCACACATCCAAATTTTAGAACAGTTTAAATTTTCTCCTGACTGGTAAAGCATTGTACATGTTATGAATGATCTTCTACCTTCTTCCATCGATTGGAAGAGTATTAAATTGTTCGACCTGTCACTATATGTCGCTCGCATGGACAGATGAACAAAGATATGTTTGTAATTATTAAGTTGTGTCGACCCACAAGAGGGAGACTTTCACCAGGCGTGTGTATCTTCAAGGGAGGGGCAGAAAATGAAAGGAGTTGTTGGCTTCAAAAGGAGCGGTTGGCTGTTTGATGAAAAAGTTTATATGCGGGGAGTAAAGTGACATGACTGGTTCTCGTCTCCTCGTCCTGTTATTTACCGCTTCTCCACAAAGTAATCATTTCTGGACTAATTAAATGAAACTGGATGACCTCTCATTTCGCACTATGGCGCGACAGCACCCTGGAATCACTGATGTATAGAATTATGCTCCATAATTCATTGATATTACTGCATGATTACGTCACGTCCGCGGCGGGATGAAGTGCTCCTCGGGTATATTTTAGCAAGTGTTTGAGCCCAGCAGACCTCTGGCAAGTTGGCAGAAGTAACAGGAAAAAAATTGACCTCTTTATCCAAAACTACTTAAAAAGTAAAGCTTTTTTTCCCCAATATCTTTCTTTGTAAACAAAGCATTTTGCCAGGCATAGTAAAACTTCTAAAAATATCATCATTTTGTATTATGTCCTTCTATTTTAAATGTGCAGCAAGAGTTGCAAAGCAAAGCGAGCCATGTTGGCTGGGAGCCTGTGAAGCTGTCAAAGGGCTTCCCAGAGTGACGAGACAAGTGTCAACATGGAGGAAGCGCCTGTCAGGGGAAAGCTGAGTTATGGATTGATTCAGTTGTAAGAGAGGCCA